>NW_009931296.1:2074-9655 GCF_000696875.1 Nestor notabilis | reverse complement strand
CAGGGTGCGTGGGGGGCTGCAGGGTGCGTGAGGGGCTGCAGGGTGCGTGAGGGCTGGGCCAGGCAGAGACTAGACCCCTGGGACCATGACTTCTCTTCAGACAGCAGATTTGCAGCAAAACAGGGATGCAGGATTAAGTGCTTGTAAAAGCATAGAACCATGTAATGGTTTGGGTTGGAAAGAATCTTAAGCTCATCCAGTTCCAACCCCCTGCCACGGGCAGGGACACCTTCCACTAGAGCAGGTTGCTCCAAGCCCCTGTGTCCAACCTGGCCTTGAACACTGCCAGGGATGGGGCAGCCACAGCTTCTCTGGGCACCCTGTGCCAGCGCCTCAGCACCCTCACAGTAAAGAAAGTTTTCCTTATCTCCAACCCAAACTTCCCCTGTTTCAGATTGAACCCATCACCCCTTGTCCTATCGCTATAGTCCCTGATGAAGGTCCCTCTCCAGCATCATTGTAGCCCCCTTCAGACACGAAGCTGCTCTGAGGTCTCCAGCAGCCTCTCTTCTCCAGGCCGAACATCATTTGCAACCAGTGTGGGGAGTATAGGCAGACAGATACTAGCCTGGGGGAGGCAGCTGACGTGTATGACCTAAATCTTGCCCCGTCATGATTTACTTTGTAAGGCAAATCTGCTTGTCCCCACGGGGACCCTGGCTTTGCTGTTGAAGATGCTTTCTGTGCTGCACATCAGCAGAGAGCTGTGTGTTTATCCCCCTGGGATCATTGGCTGCAGCTTGGATGTGCCTCTGAAATTCTTTCCCCCGCAGCAGATGCCAGCAGGGCTGCGTTGGGCCCAGGCCCTGCCAGACATTCCTGGAGGCTGGGGCTCACTTGTTCCTGCATCCCTCTCTGCCTGTAGAATTGCACCCACAGCTCCCAGTATCAGCCCGGGGTCCCTCCTCTGCACCCCCTTCTCCCACCATTCACCCCCCTGGCTGAACCCCCATGAAGTTACTGAGGATAAGAAGCCCCCTTTGTCCCAAGCCAGAGGTGCTAACACTGCTCTTCCCTTGTCCCCTGCTCCGTGTCCCCCTCTGTGCCACCCACCCACAGGGTTTCTTCCGCCGGACGATCCGCATGAAACTGGAGTATGAGAAGTGCAAGAGGAGCTGCAAGATTCAGAAGAAGAACAGGAACAAGTGCCAGTACTGCCGCTTCCAGAAATGCCTCTCGTTGGGAATGTCGCATAACGGTGAGTGAGTGTCACTGCTGGTGCCATGGGGCCACCTGCCCTTCTGTGTGGGGTTTGTAGGTAGCTTTGCTTTATCCCGTCGCTGTCGTCCTGCTAAGGGAATCATCTTTCACACCCAGTGCTTTGAGCCTTTGGCTCTTCATCCCCTTCTTCTACACAAGAAGGGGTGGTTTGTCCCCACCATGCAGGCTGGCTGGTGGCACATGGCTTTCCATTATGGACTGGCCCAGAGGGAACCGGACACGCAGATTGCTCTTCTGTGCTGGGATTAAGCTTCAGGTGCAACCATCTTGTTCCTGGGCAAGTAAAGGTGTTCATGTGGGAAGAGGGGTTTGTGTGAGAGCCCAGAGGAGTGAGGATGGTTGCTGGTGTGAGGCTGTGTTGGCAAGAGTAACCAGCAGCAGTAACAGCTGGTTCATGAAGGCGTCAATGCTAGAGGAGCTGCATCCCCAGAGAAGCATTATGCTGGTGTTCACCAGCGGACCTCTGTGGTGACAGAGCAGGTGCTGCTTCCCTGGGTGCATCCCCTGGGATCATCCCCAGTGTCCTGACCGACTGGTTTGCCCCCAGCAATCCGCTTTGGCCGCATGCCCGAGGCAGAGAAGAGGAAGCTGGTGGCGGGGCTGACAGCGAGTGAGATCAGCTGCCAGAACCCGCAGGTGGCCGACCTGAAAGCATTCTCCAAGCACATCTACAACGCCTACCTGAAGAACTTCAACATGACCAAAAAGAAGGCGAGAGGTATCTTGACCGGGAAGGCCAGCAGCACCCCAGTAAGTTTCCTCCCCAGGGCAGACAGGGTTAGCCATGACCACCACAGGGGGCTGTTCTCTGGGGGATCCTGTAGCTGTTCCCCATGTAGGAGCTCCCAGCTGCAGCAGGATGGGCTCTACACATCCTGCCCCTAACTGGGCAAATTGCTGTTTCTCTGCAGACTTGTGCAGTTCTGGGGGGTGCAGATTGCCCCAGTGGGAAGAGAACAGCAAAGGGACAGGCAGACAAATGCAAGTGTCCTTGGCAGAGCTGCTATCTTGAGTCCCTGCAACATGTTCATAGAGTCATTAGAATAGTTTGGGTTGGAAGGGACCTTCAGAGGCCATCTAGTCCCACCTCCCTGCAGTGAGCAGGGACATAAATGTGTTCGTAACTGCTTGCTTCTTTTTCAAGCAGCCTTTTGTGATCCATGACATGGACACCTTGTGGCAGGCAGAAAAGGGACTGGTGTGGAAGCAGCTAGTGAATGGCATCCCCCCCTACAAGGAGATCGGGGTTCACGTCTTCTACCGCTGCCAGTGCACGACGGTGGAGACTGTGCGGGAGCTCACCGAGTTTGCCAAGAGCATCCCCAGCTTCATAGGCCTCTACTTGAATGACCAAGTGACTCTGCTGAAGTATGGGGTGCACGAGGCCATCTTTGCCATGCTGGCCTCTATCATGAACAAGGATGGGCTCTTGGTGGCCAATGGGAATGGTTTTGTGACTCGTGAGTTCCTGCGTAGCCTGCGCAAGCCCTTCAACGAGATCATGGAGCCCAAGTTTGAGTTTGCAGTGAAGTTCAACGCGCTGGAGCTGGATGACAGTGACCTGTCTCTGTTTGTGGCTGCCATCATCCTATGTGGAGGTGAGTGGGGGCTTTTGGTCATGAAAGTGTCAAGAAGAGTCCTCCTGTACTTAGGGGTGGTTTGGGGTGTGCTGCAGGACCTGAGCTGCCGCTGAGGGGTGCCAGAGATCAGCCAGGGGTGTCTTAGGGGGTTGGAAGAAGAACAAAACAGTTCCAAAACCAACGCTTCTCCATGGCAGTGATGCCTAGCAAGCCTGGACCAAGAACAAGGTGTGTAGAATCACAGAATCCCTGTCCTTGAACACTGCCAGGGATGGGGCAGCCACAGCCCCTGTGCCAGCGCCTCAGCACCCTCCCAGGAAAGAGCTTCTGCCTTAGATCTAACTTCCACTTCCCCTGTTTCAGTTTAAACCAATTTCCCTGTGTCCTATCACTACAGTCCCTGATGTAGAGTCTCTCTCCAGCATCCTTGCAGCCCCCTTCAGACAGTGGAAGCTGCTCTGAGGTCTCCACGCAGCTTCTCTTCTCCAGGCTCAACAGCCCCAATGTTCTCAGCCTGTCTCCATACAGGAGCTGCTCCAGCCCCTGATCATCCCCGTGGCCTACGCTGGACTTGCTTCGTCCTTATGCTGGGGACACCAGAACTGCACCCAGTGCTGCAAGTGGGATCTTATGAGAGCAGAGTAGAGGGGCAGGATAACCTTGTTTGACCTGCTGGTCATGTTGACCAGCACTGAGAAGTGGCACCTCCTTCTTGTATGCTGCTGTGGGATGTGTTGTCTGAGGGCACACTTCCCCTTGTCTAGCTGATGAGGTTGGAGTCACAGCGGGTGGGTTACAGTCCCCATCTCCCTTTCCCCAGGAGGAGCATATGCTTTGGAGGGCTACACCGTAACACTGCAGCTTCCTCTCCACAGACCGCCCTGGCCTGATGAACGTGAAGCAAGTGGAGGAGATCCAAGATAACATCCTGCGGGCACTGGAGTTCCACCTGCAGTCCAACCACCCGGATGCCCAGTACCTCTTCCCCAAGCTGCTGCAGAAGATGGCAGACCTGCGGCAGCTGGTGACAGAGCATGCCCAGCTCGTGCAGAAAATCAAGAAGACAGAGACTGAGACATCTCTGCACCCTCTTCTGCAGGAGATCTACAAGGACATGTACTAAGGACCTGTTATTTATGCGAATGAAGCCATGATTCCCATCAAGACTCTTTGTACAGAAACAAGGAAAACCTTTTCCCCCACGTCTTCCATTTCTTCTACTGGAAACTCTTTTCTACGTGACCCTGACATACGGTACATAGGGTGAGATGCCATCAGCCACCTCCTGCTAGGCCAAGGGCTTCTGTTAACACACACTAACAAAAGTACAAAGGCAAATCATAAGCTACAGTTTCCGTTACTACAGCCCAGCTCTTCAGCTGCAACTTGGAGCAACCACCCAGTTTACATGGTGGGGTTCCTGCAGCAGCCCAGGGATGGTGGGAGATGTTGTGGTCATTAGGAGACCCGACCGTGGTGCAGGTATCTGCTGGGGCCAGCAACAGCACTTACGATATGTCTTGATTTTTGTATTGCACTCCGAAGATGTGGTCCTGAGCCGTGAGGGACAGTGTAATGAAAGGATGTTTCTCCCTATCCCAAAGAAAAGCCAGAGTGTTTGAAGATGGGTGGTGTGGTCCTAGCTGAGACCCTCAGCTGCTGCCCTCCTCCCTCGGTGTGTGGCGTGTTCCTGTCTCCCAGAGGGGTTGTGTGATCTCTGCCTTCCCTTGCTCCTGGTACCGCTGTTTCAAAGGGATCCTGCTCCTCAGCTCCTCAATGTGAGAGACAGACAGATGAGGAGGTGGGTTTGGCTCATCAAAATCCACCTTCAGAGCAGAGGATGGAATCTTTGTGCTCCCCAGGCTGTCCTGCAGGAATGTGAGTTACCAGAAAGGTCTGTGCAACTCCTGGGGCTGGTCAGGGTGACGTGCAGGACTTCTGGCTTGTCCTGCAGCCCCTTCCTCAAGCTGGGGGAGCTCTGGGGGTTGTGCAGCAGAGCTCTCTGTCAGTACCTGAGCAAGCAAAGCCTTCAGCAACACCACAAAGGGGAGAGCCACAGCCAGCCCACGGTGCTCATGATGCTGAAAGGGCATTGACCTGTTAACTGCCCTGCCTCAGTTTCCCCTCTGTGAAAGGGATCTGGATTGTCTCTGCTCTCTGCTTGGAGGGGGAACACGAGGATTAAGTGGTGTGTTAATCCTCGTGCTTTGGCGCTCTAAACCAGTAGAAATGCCAAGGATTTATAAAAGGGGAGCGCAAGGGTGGGATGCCCACGATGAACAGGAGCTACCCAGGCTCTGGGAGACACAGAGCCCCAGGAAGGGCTCAGTCCCCTCTTGGGGTGATGGACCCATCATCGGGGTGATGGTGTCTGACCTACGAAGTGGCACTTGCCCATCTGCAGCTTGTGCTCACATATGTCCTGAGCAGCCTTATTATGATATTCCCAAGGAGGGGTTGTGGGAGCAAATCAGACAGTTTTACTTTATTTTCCTCCTCTTCAGGGTAGCAGATTTCCCTGGTGCAATAATTCCTTTAAAACCCCAAGGGAAGAGCTCTGGGTTTCCCCTCCTGTATCCCAGGGCTGGCTGGCCCCAAACCTGCCCCTGCTGCTGCCCCCCAGCTCCTGCCGTGCCTCAGTTTTCCCTTCCCCTCCCTACCTCGCAGGGGGGTTATGAATGACCGTTTCTAAAGCACTTTGAAGCCCTCTGGGGGAAGGCACTGGATGGATCCCAGGGGATTTGTCCTCGGCTCACATGCTCATCACCTGGGGAACCTTTTGCTCTTCCCTCCTCGCCAGCGTAACAACCCTCAAACTGAAATGTATATTTTTGCTAGAAGTACAAACCTCCAAGTGTTTTTAATAATATAAATAGTGTCCACAAACTGACTTGACTTTAAATAAATCTGAACTAAATATTTAAGAACCTTTTTAGCATCCGGCCTTTCGGTGTGGGGTTTCGCTCAGCCCCTTGGGGACCTGCCCTTTGGGAGGGTTTGCAGCAGCTCCCATGGGACTTGGTGTGATTTCCATGGATTTGCCATGATTTCAAGGATTTGTCAGGTCTCAACAGCCAAGAGTTTGTGGGGAGCAGCTGCCACCCCCCAGCTTCTCTCTGACCCCCCCCTCGAATGGCCCTGGGGGAAATCACAGCCCCAGCCCTTCCTTTAGAATAACAATAGAGCAATAGTTTGAATATAGAATCACAGAATTTCAGACTGGTTTGGGTTGGAAGGGACCATAAAGCTCCTCCAGTTCCAACCCCCTGCCACGGGCAGGGACATCTTCCACTAGAGCAGGTTGCTCCAAGCCCCTGTGTCCAACCTGGCCTTGAACACTGCCAGGGATGGGGCAGCCACAGCTTCTCTGGGCACCCTGTGCCAGCGCCTCAGCACCCTCACAGGGAAGAGCTTCTGCCTCAAAGCTCATCTCAATCTCCCCTCTGGCAGGTTAAAGCCATTCCCCTTGTCCTGTCCCTACAGGCCTTTGTCCAAAGTACTTCTCCAGGTCTCTTGCAGTCCCTTTAGGCACTGGGAGCTGCTCTAAGGTCTCCCCAGAGCCTTCTCTTGTATAAAATGCATAAAATATGATTTAATTTAGTAATATAATTATGCAAAACAAGCGATGTGCAATGCAATTGCTCATTGACTGATACCCATCCCTGAGCAGCAGCCCTCACCCAGCTTTCCCCCCAGTTTATGTCCTGAGCATGACATCGTTCAGTCTTGGAATATCCCTTTGGGAATTGGTTGTTGCTGTCCCCATTGTGTCCCCTCCCTGCTTCTTGTGCCCCCCCATCCTTGCTGCTGGAGCAGTCTGAGTAGCCGAGAAGTCCTTGATTGAGTGTAAACACAGCTCAGCTACAACTACAACATCCGTGTGTTATCAACATTATTCTCGCCCCAAATCCAAAACACGCTGCACCAGCTACTGGGAGGAAAACTAAGACACAGTCCAAGGCCATAAGTAGTCCCAGGAGGTCGCCCAGCCCTTCGTGCTGCCAGGAGGAGATGGAGCCGGGAGCGCTGGTGGCTCGGGGGCGCTGCCTGAGACCCCCGTGCAGGTAGGACTTTGGGGGGTAAGGGGAGGCTGGGATCAACTTTTGGGGAAGAAAGGCTGGAGATGTGGCTATGAGCCCCTTGCTGTGGGGACAGAGAATGGTTTGTGATGCCCCTGAACCCCCCTTTCCTGTATCCTCCAGAGGGTGAGGAGATGGAGGCTGTCCCATCCAGCTGTCCCCACTCTGGAGCGTGGGGTCCCTGGCAGCACCCCAGTGGGCCCCCCCCCTCCCTGTCAGCCCCAGGCTGAGGATTCCTGCCCCATTCCATGCCTTTCATACCCCAGTGGGTCTCCCTGCTCCCCCAGCCCCAAGGAAACCCCTAGCCTCATGCTCCAGGCCCCCCGGACAGCCCAGCCCTGGGCTTTGTTTAGCCAGGAGGAGGCAAGGCTGGATGAGGTAGGGAGAGGTCTGGCTCCTGCTGGGATCTGTCCTTGGGGAGGGCTCCTGAGCCCAGACACGAGCCTGGGGGCTCTGAAAACATGGTCCCACCCAGGAAAAGCGGGTGCCTGGGGGGATTTGGGGGCCTCGAAGCGGGGTCTCAGCTGGCTGTGCCGCTTCTCCGGCTGGCAGGAATTTTGCCCGTTGATTCTGTCACTGGGGCCGGAACTGCCGCTTCTCGCACGAGAGAAAGTCAGCCCAGATCTGCAGGTACTTCCAGAGCGGGTTCTGCAGCTACGGAGAGCGGTGCAGGTAAAGGGGCAGTGAGGAGGGAGCCTGGT
>NW_009931296.1:1116-1931 GCF_000696875.1 Nestor notabilis | reverse complement strand
CCGTGCCCACGGCCATGGCCCGGGACTGGGGGAGAACCCGGCGCAGCTTGGCCCACCCTGTCCCCAGCGTGACACACGTAGCCTTCAAGTTCCCAAGTGTGGAGGTTGAGAGGGAAAAGAAAGCCAAGGAGAACATCCCTGCACCTGATGATGTCCCTCATGGGGCCATCGGTGGAGAGGTTGTCCCTGCACCAGCGCAGGGGGCCTCAGGTAGGTGCCTGGAGATGAGTGGGGCTGAGCTGGTTGGTCACGGTGGTGCACCCTGTGCATGTTTTTTCCCCGCTCCCTCCACCTGTGGGCAGGGCCCAGATGTAGGAAGCAGCTTTTATTAGGGGTGGGACCGTAACTGTGGAGCCTGTGCTCTGGAGCAGCCATCCCGCCTCTTGGATGGTGCGGTGGGATGTGCTTTTCCCCTCTGAGAGCTCTCTTGCCTGCAGGCTCCCAGCCACGAGTGCTGGGACTGGATCCCAACTCCTCTGACCCTCCCTCCACCTGTGGGCAGGGCCCAGATGTAGGAAGCAGCTTTTATTAGGGGTGGGACCGTAACTGTGGAGCCTGTGCTCTGGAGCAGCCATCCCGCCTCTTGGATGGTGCGGTGGGATGTGCTTTTCCCCTCTGAGAGCTCTCTTGCCTGCAGGCTCCCAGCCACGAGTGCTGGGACTGGATCCCAACTCCTCTGACCCTGGGAAGGAGACGGTGACATGGACTGACCTTGCAGAGGTGGGCTGGGGGTGTCCTGCACTGGGCAGTCCCTGTCACTCCGTGTCAGCCCCTGTGGGTAGAGACACAGCCGGGGGGTGGCAAAGGGCACAGAC
>NW_009931296.1:0-756 GCF_000696875.1 Nestor notabilis | reverse complement strand
AGGCTGTGGTGGTGGGACCAGCCAGTATGGGTGCTAAGCCCATAGTCCCTGCTCCCTTTTTGGGACCTGCACCCCTCTCCCTCCCCAGGGCCTGCCCAGAATGCCGGGTCACCTCCAGTTACTACATCCCCCACAAATACTGGGTCTCGGAGGCGGGTGAGAAGGAGAAACTCATCAAAACCTTCAAGGCACGGACAGGGTGAGTGTGTGGCACTGCGGGCTCTGCGCTGCTCTGGGACCTGCACCCACAGCTGTGCTTCAAATCCCATAGGAAAATCAGGTGCAAGTTCTTTGTCCAGAACCGCGGGTGCTGCCCATTCAAGTCAGACTGCATCTACCTGCACGAGCTGCCTGCCAACCAACCGCCACAACGCAGGCAGCCGCACCCAAGGGTGCCCGTTGTAAGTGGGGTGGCACGTCCTGGGAGTGCCGGGGCATGGCTCCAGGCTGGGGTTCATCCTGTCTCCTGTGCTGCAGGACCCTTCTTCGGAGAGCTCTGACGAGGAGGATGAGGAGCTCTGTGTGCTGGAGTGCGCTGTCAGGGAGGCAGACTTCCACTACTCTAGATACGGCCATGAGATGCTCTTCATGGACTTCAGCGACTCTGACTAAAGCCATGGGGTGCCCCACATTGGGTGCCCCCCTGTTGTCCTCTGGGAGGGGGAAGCATAAGCCTTCAATGTGTTGAGCTGCTCCCAACATTGGTTTGGGGTGCTGCACCCTGCATGGGGTGGGATGGGGAAATCACCCCCGTGT
>NW_009931295.1:40111-87649 GCF_000696875.1 Nestor notabilis | reverse complement strand
GCCGCAACGCAAAGTCCCGCTGCCCGGCGGCGCTGCCCCCCTGGCCCGGAGGGGCTTTCTCCGGTCCAGCCTCTCCCCATGGGCGTTTGGGCTCACCCCGCCTCTTGCCCGAGGGGCTGGGGGGCTGTAGGGGGACAGCTACCGGGGGCGCGCTCCCTTCTCTCCCTTCTTTCCTCCCTCCCGGTCCCTCGCTCCCCGGCGGGTGCTGCAACCTCTGCAGCTCCTCTCCTTAACGCTTCCCGTTTGCACCCCTACGTTTCGCTATCCTAGGTAGGAACACAGGCTGCAGTACCTACGGACATCACTGAAACCCCGCTTTTGCACACACAAACGGTCTGGACGGGATGACACTTGCGGTGTGTGGCAGGAGCGTTTTCTGTGACAGATCGTCCCAAGTCTGTTTCACAAACCGTTTTCCTGCAATGTGATGTTTCATTTGGGGAAATAAACGCTTTTGGAAGCAAACAAGTCTGAACACTGCTTTCAGATTTATACAGGTTCTCATTTTCTTTCTTTGGGAGGTGGATGTGAGCTGCTATCTCAAATGTAATGGCAAATCAAGTGCATGGCAGGCTGGTATGCGCAGGACTATGAACACATTTCCACTTCCCCTTAAGATGCAAGACAATTAGATTTACATGTTAATTTTAAGAACAACCCCCCAAAGCCAAGACATCTGAGAACCTGCAACTTAGTTCTAAAAAGTAAGATACGTGCACCTCATTTCCAACACAATTTGTCACCTATCTTTAGGGTAGGAAGCAAAAGTCCTAAAATAGCTAAAATTGCACCTGTGTAGGAACAAAATCGATACTGGCAAACCTGTAGACATCACTAGCAAAATCCCTCTCCATGAGAAAAGAAAGCTTTACTTTCATCTCCCAGCCTCAATCTGTATAAGTTGAAGCTGCAGAGGCAAATATGATCATTTACGTCCCATTAAAAGGGGTTTATATTCCCTAGAAACACAAGTGGGGTACCAAATTTGCTCCACATAGTGTAGAATATATGAACATGTAGGTACATGAATATAATGTGTGGAACCTGGATGTATTTTTTTTTCCTGGGAAACATCATCTTCACATTCCCCTGCATTTTAAACCTAGATGAGCCTGTCAAGGTACATACCATTATGCACTACTCCAGAAGAGATTTTCATTTATCCAAACGGTTCTTTCCATGGAAAGATGTACTGAATCTTTTGGCAAACTGGCTTTTTCTTCTCTATCTGTAATTGGTGCCTGTCTTTCCCTTTCCCAGTTCCAGTCAGGCCACAAAGCAACAGCCACAGGGGAAAAGAAATCTACCCTAATAATTTCTCAAGTGAGAGCTACCACAGGAGAGTACTTATATCATCATGTGCATCGAATTTTCTCTTTGTGATGGCCTAAAATTCATTAAATATTAACGTCACCCGGTGTGAGAAACATACAAATCACAACAAGGCATCAAATAACGTTTCAGGCATCCAGATAACAGCAGGGAACTTGCTGAAATACTCTGAAAATGCAACAAGTTTCATCTCCTTCATCAAATCAAGACAAGAGGTGACAGCAACTGAACTCCACGCTAAATCCCTGCCGTAACTCATTCAGTTAGCAAATCCTTTTTATATCCTACATAATGAAATCCTCTATATATAATGACATCCTATGTAATGAAATCATATCTAAGGCAGGGCAGGAGCAATATGCACAGATTTGTTACACAGTTTTACTTTTCCCAGGAAAAAAACAAAAAGCATGATCACTAAAGCACCTTCAACACACTGATTAGGCCTAAAACTTACCTGTGAAACACCATCTGTGGCATGAAAATACTGCCTGTGCGGTGGGTGAGCTCACTGGGTCCATGTCTCTTTCGTGGTAGCATCAGTGCTGGGGTGTGGAATTTGCCCGTCTTCCTTGTTTGAAACACCTGCTGAAATGGGATTCTAAGGCTTTCCATACCATGCCTGCCCATTTGCTGCCTGGTAGAAGAGCCTGCTGGGGACTGGTGCTGTCTCCAAGCCTCCTGATGCCCTGATTCCCTATCTCCATGCTCATCAGGGGAGACGCTCCTTGTTAGCAGCAACCTCTGTTTCTTCGTGATGTTGATAACAGTGACATGTCATAGAAGAAAATTACTTTCTCATTTATATCTGTCACGAAGTAAGACCCAGCCTGGGAGGGAAATATGCCCTCTCAATCCCCACCTCAGTTTCACCCATTCAGTGCTACAGTAGGGGGTTTGTCTCAGCTTTTTACCTCTCCCTTACCCTATCTCCCAACTCTACCTTATCAGAGGCCAGCATCCTTTCTGATTGTAGTGCCACACTGTAATGCCACATTAAGCACAGTTTCAAGGGATTTTTTCCCTTTTGCACCCATGTTTGAAGAGGTATTTATTTTTCATTCAAAACATTGAATGAAACATTGATGGCAACATTCAAAGCTGTGGCAATTTTAGCAAAATCAGAGGGTCTCACTGAAAACCGTGTCCTGCCATCAGATATGCACAGAGACTTTGTTGTATGCCAGCAGTTAAAACAGAAGTCATGTCATCAAAACCCCTACCTTTTTTGTACAGGCATTACATGATATCTGTTGTTCTTGAGAGGGTATGTTCATTAGTTCTGGTCAGCCTGGGCTCATCCAGCTTGACGGAACAGACAAACACCACTTTATATGTAATGCAGCTCCTTCTCCAGTGATGCTTTCCCAGCAGTCAGCCATAAAACAATGTCAGCCATTAGCTGATCATGATAAAGAATCAACTCAGCACCCACCTAAAAAGAAGAAAACCAAGCTATATGGTTAGCAATAGGAACAGCAAGGAAGACAGAGAGCACATTCACATCTTTCTTCATGATTATCTGGCAAGTCAAAATCACTAGAAGGCCCATTTTTCATGGGATAGAGAATCCTTCCAGAAGTGGAGGAAGAAACTGTATCACTAAAATTCACATGTATTTTCTTCTGTTTGTGAAACTCACTCTTCCAGGTTTTGGGCATAGGTCTTCCTAAGGGTCCCTTATCACGCAAGAAGGTGTGCCATAAACATGCTACATTTACAAGGCACTGAAGATAGTTTGCCTATCAGATTGAGCCTGCACATTTCTACTGCTATCAACATTTTGCTAAAGAACTCTTGATCCAATAACTTACACAATCAAAAAGCAGGTCACGCACATTCACTGTAGTTGGAGGCATGGGTCTGGTAAGCTTCAACCCTGTGAATGCTTGTAGAGGCACCTGTAATTTGTGAAAGTATTTTGTTATCGTGGTGCATCAGCACACAGCAATGGGGAAGCTCCGTAGTAACTCAAGATAGAGACATTGCACTTTAATGCAGGAGAGCAGATGGGAGTTGCAATACTGCTCATCCTTTGGTGGTTGGTCAGATCTTTACAGTTCAGCCATACTGAGCTGCGCTGCAGCCTTTCAAATGCTTACACACGTCCATTCATTTCTGTGCTTAAGCATGTTCCAAAGTTAAGAGTATCTACCAGTGTGAACAAACAGTATTTCTTGCACTACCCTTCTTCCTCCAGGAGATGAAGTTAATAAACGTGCAGACGGGCCTGAGTATACCAAAGAGGTGCTCCTGACAAAGCTCCCCTACTGCAAAATAGTCAGAAGACTAAATGGATGCAAAGTGAGCTCTGGAGACCACACGAAGAGGTTTTAAAACTGTAACAGGATTAGAAATGGCATATGGGCAAAGTCCTTAAATAAAAGGAAAGTACAAGAAAGTATCTAAAAGTTACAGTGACACTTCCCTGAATAAATGTTTAGAAATTTTATCAAACAACTTGTCATTTTGACAGTTTTCCATAAACCTCTGGAACATGCAAAGCATTTAATTTCTTTGTGGCAAGATAATGAGTAGCATTTTACACGTTTATTAACGCAGAATGTGCTGGCATGGTCAAACTCCCATACCTCTAGTGTTTAAATTGGTTTTTTTAAGAACTCAAAAAGGGAGTTTCTGATTGCAAAAGTCTTCAGAATTATCCTCATCGTCTGTATTTGTGCAGTGCAAACCAAATGAACAGAGCCTACACCAAGCTGGGTACAATGCCACCAGCACCTCAAACTGAAATACACTTGTATGCAGCAGAAAGTATCCCTCCAATATGGAGACAACAGGCTGCTGTAGTGGTCCATATCAAATATCCTACAAGAAGAAGAAGAAAGTAAATGGTAAGAGCAATCCTGGTGCTGTCTCTAACCATGGGATTCCCAGCAGAAGCTGTTTAAGAGGCCAGAGACCAAGCAAACAGAGTACAGGGGCATATGCTCGTACTCCTCCCTGTTACTTCGCTGCTGTAATAGTTTGTCTTCCAGAGATAATAAAAATTATTTTGTGTGAGTTACGTGTTTTTGTGCTGGGTTCACCCTTGAACATCTGCTGTGCCTGATAAAGGATAAGAGCTGATGAAATCACATGGAGAGTGACGTACGTGAGGTGCTTTCTTCTTTTGTTTCCAGTTCGTGAGACAAACCAAAACCTGCATTTTTTGCTATTCTAGCTTATAAACAGAACCATAGAATAGTTAGGGTTGGAAAGGACCTTAAGATCATCCAGTTCCAAGCCCCCTGCCATGGGCAGGGACACCACACACTAAACCATGTCGCCCAAGACTCCATCCAACCTGGCCTTGAGCACCGCCAGGGATGGAGCATGTCACACACCAAGGAGTACTCCAGAAACACTTTATAAAATGGAAGACTGATGACTGCAGATGAGGGTGGACCCTCCTTCTGGATTCCACCCATGCCCCCAAAAGACAGGACATGCTTACTTTGACAGAAGATTGCTCCCCTCAGCCAGGGTGCAGTTCAAAATCAGATGCCTCTACAAGCACAGAAAGGCAAAGGCTTATGTTTTTGCTAAGAGCCAAGTTTCCAACAACATGCATCCTGTAAGAGCATCACTTCACCTACTGAGACTCTACCCCATGAGTTCCTTCCTCCTGCTGCTGCTCTTGCCTTTGCAGCAGAATTTCTCGCAGGACTTTCTGTGAAGGCTTAAAAATTCAGAGGTGATGTTTGAGGAATGAAACGCACCAAGTCGGAGCCTCCTCTCCTTCACATGGTTTGCCCTCATTCCCACTCAATGACTGAGAGGAGACTGAGGGCCATTAATTTTAAGACATCTGTAATAAAACGTTACAGCTTGTCGACAAGACAATCTGCTGCTGTGTGGAGCAGTTGCTGGCAGGTGGCAGTGTTGGAAGACCAGAGCCCTGCAGCCAGCAGCCACTGAGCAGGGATGAGCTGGAGCTGCTGCCGCAATTAGCCTCAACCACAGAGCTGCTTATAGCAATCTAAGCCGTGTGTGCTAACGCCTTGCTCCGATAGGAGCGAAATGCTCCCTTGGTTTGCTCTCAGAATGGGCTTTTCCTTTTCCTTTATCTGGCATGGGGCTTTTGCTGTCCCTGCCATTAGTACAACACTTCTTTTACCTGGAAAACAAGCCAAAAGACAGTTTTACAAAGAACCCCTATTTATTGTTATTTCCCAGGTACAAAAACCTTCATCAATTTACTGATTACTTTTTTCCTTAAGAAAATCAGCTATGCAACACTGCAGCTGGTATAGGCAAGAAATCCTCCCTGCTATTGCTTCTTGGCTTCTGATTTAAATGAAGCACATTCAATTAAGCATTAATACCTGATCTGTACTGCTGACTGACAGTACCACACATAGAGCAAGCAATGAACTGACAATCACAAGTAGCCTTTTTCAGCTTCAACCATCAGCATATGTTGGGATAATATACATGAGCAAACTGGGGTAATCCTGCAGTGATTTGTTCAAACTTCTGCTTGCACCTTCCTAATGAGTAATATAGCCATTATTAAAGAAGCAATACTACAAGATCTAGTAATTACACTGAACTGCCCCCCAGTCTGACAAATGAAACCCTGGATATTCTGCATGTGCTTAAACCCAAAAGTACTCAAAGAGTACACAAAAAAAAACCCCAGAAACAAGCAACTGTGCTAGCAACAACAAAGTAGAAATATGTTAAAAACCCATCTCATTTTAGTACCGATTCACCCAGGTCAGATGAATCTCGGACCTTCGCCAAAAAGAAAACACACAGCCACTTGGGCTGTGAGAAAACAAGCACTTCCAGAAGGCAGTGTAATTCATCTACCTGCCTCTGGGCTATCTAAGCCTCTTTCAGAGGGAGATGAGAGCATCACTGAGTGTGCCAGAGGTGGGCTTTTGATGTCATTACACAGATCTGCAGGGGGTTTCTACCAAATCCCCAAGTTCTCTGACAGTAGCATGCCTCTAAATACATCATTTAGAAACATGAAGTGAACAGAGACAGGGAAGAGTATTTACTTTGGGAAACTATCAGTCACACGGCTTGTCTATATTAGCAGGTGAAACCCAGGAGAGTAAGCTGAATGACTTGTGTCCAAAGAAAACAATCACCAGTTTTAAGGCTGCACAGAATTGTAAATATGTATTTACATGTGGTGTATGCTATTTATTTTAGGTATCTTTAAACTGAGACTCCTAAGTCTGAAGGTAGTGGCCGGTTTTAATATTGTTAGGTGTGGATCAAATTGGCTTTAATATCCTTATGTTTTGATCAGATTGAAATCAGCCTGTATGGCTGTAGTGTAGTTTGTGTCAGTGTGGAAGTCAGTAAGATAGCTATTTCTAAACAAACAGAAGATTAAGATGCTGGAACTATCTTGGGCTCACCGTTCTAACAGGTCACCTAATTTAGACCCTTCCCCAGGAAATACACATCAGAATAGCCCTGCTGAGGTCCATAAGAATAACTCCATCATGGGCAGAAGGCCCTCCTCTAGGTCCCCAGAGGAAACCAGGATAACTCCATTTAAAAGGGGATGACTACAACATAGGGGCGCCCCTGTGTTCAACTCTGTGTTGTGCTATCCAAGGAACAGGTCTCTTCCCCCAAGGGGGCTATAGTAGATCTGGGGGAGGCAGAGATTGCCCCTGAGCGTGCCAGGCAAGCTGCGTGGCATTGCTTGGGTGGCTTACTTGGCGGACACATCGCGTGGGGCACCTGCAGGGTACAGCCTCCATCCCTCCCCTAAGAGATCATCTGGGATGGTATTTCATAGAATCACAAGACAGGTTTGGGTTGGAAGGGACCCGAAAGCTCATCCAGTTCCACTAGACCAGGTTGCTCCAAGCCCCGTCCAACCTGGCCTTGAACACTGCCAGGGATTACTTAACTTTCACAATGACTTTCTCAGACAGGCTTGTTTTGAAGCATGTGTTCACCTTCAGAAATGTTCATATGAAGAAAGAAAAACATCAAATAATAAATCCCAGAAGTGAGGGTTCTGCAGGCCCACAGTGGAGCTGCTTTCAGTTCTGTTGTGCCAGAAGTAATGAAAGCAACTGGAACTCTGAAAGATCATTTCTGTGCATCCTTCTTCAATAAAAAATCATCCCCACACTCCAAATGATAATGAATTGACACATCTGAGCATTCCACAAAACGACAATACAGGCCATCTATTAGAGAAAGTACCAGTGTGAGCACACAGCGCTCACAACAGTTCCACGCTTTGCTGCTGGATTCACTCCAGCTGGCTACATACACAGCGCAATTCCCAAAATGCAGGAATGTTGCTGCTATGAAGCACTTGGAGGACAACAACCAAGCCTCAGCTTTGTAATGATAGGATTGCAAAAAATGGCCATTTATTTTAAAATAGCCTCTGTGGTTTGTAAAGCTGTTTCTGAAGAGCACAGAGAGGATAAAACACACATACTTTGAAGGCTTTCAGCTGCTGGCCCAAGTGCAGAAAAGGATTAAGACAAGACAGTTTGAATTAACATGATGCAAACTAGGAGAAACGAGGCAGAAAAGATGGCTCTGAAAGCTACACTTTGTTTTCTCCTACAAGAGGTGTAGTGCAAGCTAAGTATGTTTTCACAGCTAGCAGGATCCAGCCAGATTGCAAAGGTATGAGGCGTGGGAGCAGCCCAACAATAGCTCTATTCACCCACAACCAAGTTCTCCAAATCTGACGCTTCACTTTTGGGGTTCCCAGTCTGAGCCACAGGCCTCGAGCTTAACTGGGGTAGCTCAAAAATGAGCACAATCCAAATTAGCAGTTAGTTTTGATAACGTTTTAGTGAGGCAAAGGACAGGGACTGAGACAAGCCCAGCAGAGACATGAACCCAAAGATACCCTTGTGGGCACACAGTGAAGATGGAGAGAGACATGGGAGCCTGTAGGGAGAAGCAAAATACTATTATACCAGTTTATAAATGTTATTCTATATTATTCTAAGCACCGCCTGGTGCTGTAGCTTACAAAGGGTGGAAAACATATAAAAGGGAGCTAAGTGACACCACTGACATGAGCCAGGGAAAGGCATGGAGCTGGGTGAATCCACGGTGAATCTTGAGGGATGCTGGCACAGCCTGACTGTGCCAGAGCAGGCGAAGTAGAACTTTGAGAAGTAAAACTGAGCACCCCTGATTCTGCCCTGCTCAGGAGCACAGAGGAGCCTGTGCATGTTTGGGGAGAGGGGAAGAAGGGCAACAGGGATCATGCATAGCTCTGGGGCTGGCCAGGCACATTGTCAAAGGCTCAGCTACCCCAGTTTCAAGTTTGTTCTAGCTGAGAATCAAACCCACAATCTTCTCAGCACAGCAGCCACATGACTAACAGTCTAGTGCTGAGTAACCATGAAGTAGGCACAAGAAATTAAGAAGGAGAAAGGTTCTCCTTTTGCTTATAGCCTCTGGCTGTTTCCTTCTGAAGAAAAACGTCCTCTGGCCACTCTGGTGAGTAAGTTTACCATTTTGGGAACTGCTCCACCACACCCCTGGATGGTGAATCAGTGCGAGTTATACAACTTCTGCTGTTTACAAGCGGTTGGATCTGCTTACCTCTGCTGTGCTGCTCAATTTACCTGCAGTGGTGCACAACTGGTTCTGAAGGAGAGGCAGCTATCAACAAGGGTAGAAGTGTTACAGAGAAGGAATGATTTGTTTTTAAACTCGGTGAATGAAAACTTCCAGGAGTGCGGACACTGACCAGAAGGAGAGGAACAAGTTTCAAATCAGAAGTCAACCTGGAAGTGATCTGGTGGCAAACCTTTATACAAGAAGTCACAGCACATGCAGGTTTCTGTGTTAGCACAAAGCCACCCCCAGCTCTACTATAGCAACCCAAAACCATAAAACATGCAGGTAAATCCTGAATTCACATCCTAGCTCAGCCCCAGAGGGATGGACATAGAATCATAGACTGGTTTGGGTTGGAAAGGACCTTAAGATCATCTAGTCCCAACCCCCCTGCCATGAGCAGGGACACCACACACTAGACCTAACTCAGCTGAACACTCAGGGCTCAGATTTGTGCACTGGGATATCTTCAAATGACAGAGAGATGGAAGAGGATTTGTAGAAAATGTTCTTCTGGCCAATGTGATAATCCTGAACAAGTAGGACAAGGCTTTATCTTTATGCCCATTCATTTCTATGCAATCAACATTATCAAGCTGAAGGTAGGAAGCTCACCAGGCCTAGAAATGAAGTCCTCTCTTGGCATGCCGTAAACTGGAAGCCAAAAAATCAGTGGCCAGGTTTGAAAAAGTTGATCTTAACGAGAAGCAAGAAAGGTTAAATGTACAAGCTCTGTTACTCATTGGGGTTTATTTGCTCAGTTCTAATTTTAACTTTGGTTAGCCCAGTAAAAGGTATCACATCACCGTCTGGGTAGCTGTCGTACAAAAAACAATGCAGCTACCAACTTTCCTCCATTGGATGACATACTTGGGCAGTAGCCCTTTAAAAAAAGCTTCAACTTCTTTACAGCACATTTGGTTTTCCATTCATTATTTTCCTGATGCTGAAAGTAGTATTATTCAACCCAGAGAAGAATAGGTACATTGTATTTCAAAGGTTTAACCAAAACGCTCATTTTGCTGCAAGTTTTCCCTCTTATAGAATTTTAAAACACATCTACAAAGTGGCTGCTGGGCAAAAACATCAATTTATGGTCAATGGCATCTGGGAGAAAAAAGCAAGCAGCAAATAGGAGAAGAAGTGAATGTTGTGATTGCAAGAGTGACTGCTATCTACAAAAATGCGGATGGTGAGAAGGACTCCTCTCTCTCCCCATGAGATGAGCTAATGAATGCTGAATGTGGAATGACTTCGTTAAAAAGAGAGACCAAAATAGAAAATCAAATCAATTCTTAACACTCTAAGTGTGCACTATCCACAATCTATAACCACCTGCACATTCATAGCTCTCTTCCACCTTATCTTTGCCAACCTCACCTGTGGTACTTAACAGAAGACCACCCTTTACCTTTTCCAGTCCTGCTTGCCTGCAGTGAGGAAGTGTCATCCACTTCTGCTTGGACCTTGCTTTCCTGTGATCCTCAACCTCTTAATCGCAGTGGGGTGGAACCAGAAAGGTACAACTGACACGGCAGTGATAAATCATCAGCTCTTCTGAAGGGCCAGTCATACTGTCCATATTCTTATTTGGTTGTTTGGCCACAGAAACAATCACTTCTTTTACTGCTATCAAGCGGTTTGTTACTACTGAATCCAGCCCTACTGCCCGACCATTGAACACCCACATGTACTAACCCTGAGGGCACGGTCTTACCCAGGTGAACAGGATTCCTCTTCTCAGACTACATTTCTCTGAGGCAGCTGGCATGGGAGCTTTAGGACACAATCCTGATGGGAATTCAGATCCTTGGGTCTCCTCTTCCTCCTCCCAAGCCCTCTAGTCACTGCCAGAGGGGACAAATCCTTACAGGTGAAATACTATTGCAATGGGAGAATCTGACTGCTTTGGGGACTTGCACCCTGAGGTCTGCAAAGCAGCTGTCCAGTGTCATGATGAAAGATACATGTCATACCACCATGAAATATCCAGTTAATGCTGGAACATGGCACTCAAACATGCTGCCAAGAGAAACTCTCTTTGTTTCTACTGGATCAGAAGCAATCGTACCCTGTTAACCAAGCTGTATGCTCACCAGTTCTTAGTTACAGTCATAGCTCAAGCAGAAGGAAGACACTACACATCCAGACAGCTGGAAAAAAACAGTTCCTGTTATGTATGTAGCAACTTGACTATTCTCCAATATTTATGGATCCCAACTGCCTCCACTTTATTATACCATCAGGGGAAGAAAAAGTACAATAATCCCCTTTATGTCTCCTGTAATTGAATCCAACCATGATTATAATATATTATGGGCACTTGAAGTAACTATTAATTATTGAATACTTGCTTCATAATGAATTGGAATATCATCTGCCATAGACCAAGTTCTTCATATATTCTCTAACACATCCAAGATGCTGTGGAACTGATCTATCCTTCAAAATGAATAAAGTAATAAAATCAATACAATAAAAACTCTTTTCTCTCCCAATCACACCATAGACTTTTGCAATACGGTCTCACCAGATTCAGCAGAGTAAGGAGAACTGGCCCAAGCCATCCCTGGATCAAAATCCTTGTTGTTTCCTAAGGTTGTCTAAGAATAGCACCTATGCTACATTCATTAACAATGATAAAATGTCTCAGTATAATGAGAGGAGACTGGAGCTGCCAGGTTTTGAACTGTATGTGAAATTCAGGAAATAGTAATAATAACATCATCATCATCAATTTAGAGAAACCATAGCAACTTTTTAAAAGATAGAGGGCCCAGCTTTCTGTTGATCAAATGCCAAATTAAGCAAGTGCATTCTTCTTAATAGAACGTGTCCTGGAAACACATCCCTTCAATATTGTCTTGGTTGGGAAGCATGCTGTTCATTGCTTGATTTCCTAAACTGTTTCACAGTGCTGCTTTGGTTGTTGAGAAGCTGCTATACATCATCCTGAGAGTGACTTCATCTCATAAGTGGCCGAAGTAACGTGTAAAATACTCTGTGGTTTCATTTGCAAGGGCCTAATCCACATGCAGCATCACCCTCTACAGAGAAGCAACTGCTTCTGGGGTGGAATGCTGAAGCTATTTTATTAATACTGACTAGCTAACCCTCATGCATATTATAATTTGGGAATAGTACCTTTTGGAGAGACCCTCATCATGTATTACATCAACTAGCTAGGAGTTAAATTGTGCTTGTATGTCATCTTACTGTGACGGGACTCCGGTAGAAGAGTACAGATGCTCTCCTGTCAAGATCAATGGCAAAATACTCAGTTAAATTCAATAAGAATAGATTTAGGACTCTAATCAGGTTACAGTAATGACTCAGGATCCCTTTCACGATTTCTGATCAGGCAAAACCTGACATAATTGGAACAGCTTTTATCTTGCTTCTGCAGCTGAATAACACTGTCAGCCTGCACCCAGCTGGAGCTGTGGTGGAGGCTGAGCTATGATCTGCAATGATCATCCCCACTTCGGAAGCACTCCAAGTCTCTATTCTGCTTATAAAGATGAATCAAAGTATCTTATCAAACACTGCTATCATTTTTCTCTGGAGCTTTAACTGGTTTTGCCAAAAATAATTTCCAAAAGACGTATTTCTTATGATGAGAGTGTAAAGTGGTGCTAGCAAACCAGTGAATAATGCAACATGCTCATGCTACATCAACAGGGAAATACTCCCATTAGAGCTAACATCAATTTACCAGCTGTGGCTTGAGAGTGTGGATCTCTTCCAGGGCTCCGGGTTACTTCCATGCTTTCTTCCTTCTATAAAAACACAATTTTGCTCAATCCTTTCATTTTAAGAATGAGGATGGATACCAAAATCTTCAGTACAGCAGGTTCATACAAATACATGGACGCCTTACACCTGCATAGTCAATCTAAGCACATGACAGTGCACGTGAAGGAAACATCAGCCTACAATGAGTGCGTATGAAAATGTAATGGTATTTTACTCCTTTTCCTGCTTTCAACATCATGAAACTCTTGGGAAATACCACAGTATTTTAAAGTAATGATCATGCAAAAGTGCTTGCATATTGTACCTGTTTGTACTCCTTGCTGTAGCAGATGTAAAGATACAGCACTAAGGACACATTGTCGGAGAACACCAGGTCAAATCAATTAACTTCCATCCCATGATTAACTAAATCACTTGCTATACATTTAATACTAACAGAAGGGCTGGGTGTCTCTGCTGCTCTTCTGGATAAAGCATATTCCACCATATTAGCAGCTTTTCTACAGCAAACAGCTAGGAATCTTGCAAAAGAGGACAGCAATAATCATTCCTGATACCACTGACCATTGTAAGCATTTGTGAGACAGGAAACAGACAAGTAAGGAGGAGTTTCAGACTCTAAATCAAACAATGTTTTTTGGTCTTTCTATAAATACCAACCTTGTGTGGAACTTGGTCTACTGGACTATTAGGATACATTCTCACAGACACAATGCATTCAAAACCACTACCAGATCGGGTCACTTTTGCAAATTATAAGCCCAGCTCTGTAGACAGCAAGTGCCTCGGCCTCCCAACTTGTTTCCAGAGGCCCTGAGGGTGTTCTGTCCCCTCAAGAGGATCAAGGTTGATAAATCAGCAGAGAGGTATGCAAACTTTACCTTTGAGCTGCAAAGGAACACAGTCACCTGCAAACAGCACATGAAGAGAGCACATAAATACTGGAGGAACCGTATGCTACAAGAGAAAAATGAACAAAGCAGCATGATGTCAAGGGGTGACAACATCAAGGCTGTGGGAAACTCAAGGTTCATTTCAAACAAAGAAGGGATACAGAAGCTTGGTTTCAGGAGTATGACATATATTTCACTGCACCTTTGCAGCAGTTTCTGAATGGATTATATATAAAAAAGGTATTCTGGTAAGAAGAAAAGATACTTATTCAACATGACACATACTATGTGTTTTGGGGTTTTTTATGTTGGAAAGACTTCACATAGAAATACAATCTCTGCTCAGCAAATTTCAGTTTATGGCAGTAAATTACTCTTTAGAAGCAATACAAGAATATTGGAACTTATCTCTAATGCTTGCTGTTACAGTAAATGCCAGAGAAAAAAAGACATTACATTCGAAACCCAGCCCCTTGAAAGTAAAGAAATGTTGTTTTTCTGTGTCATCGTTTAGTAATAGTTGGACAGAAGAATCAATCTGGGGCTGGAAACCACAGTCCTAGTTTGAACTCAGCATTGTGTTCAAAGCCCAAAAGATCAGCAGAGCCCAGACCTCCAGAGTTTGGTCATCAGAGTAGTAATTGTTTTAACCCGTTTTTCTACATTGCAACAGCACAAAAGCAAAAGGAAAGAAAAGCCCTTGGACAATAACATTCAGAAAATCATCTTTACCAAGAAAATCAACTCTAGAAGGATTTACCTGCTTAACACACGTGAAAAAGTAAGCATTTGACACTGGGACTTGTTTTAGAAAATGCATTTCAAAGTGCTGTAGCACAAATACAGTGGAGCTGCCATGACTCACAACGTGGTTTTTCAAACTGTCAGGGAAATTCCTTTTAGATATATGTATACAAAAGTAATTTCAATAAGATAATAATTTAACATTTATTTGTAGCTGGGAGACAACTAACCATACACATTTCACCTCAAATAGCTAAACATGCAGACAGGCTGTGTCTTTAACCTGACCAGAAGAACTCACCAGGCATTACTCTCAAATCCTGCTCAGAATAGTTTGATTGGCCAGCAATGCCTGTCTTGGCCTCCGAAACATCACTGATGAGAACCAAACACTTGGTCCCCCTGAACTAGCAGTGTTTCCCTACGTTTTTCAGTTGGCCAACTCTCTTCACTTCCAAACTTCCTGTAATTGGCCTGAATTTTTTCAGCCAAAAAGAACTTTCTTAAAAATTCAAACTCCATTTGAGAACCATGAAGAATTACTTTACAGTATTTCCTCTCAGCCTGCTGCGTAAATGACTACCCTTCAATTACTTCCTTCCTCTGAATTAGATGCACTATTTGGCATTGGTGGAAACTAAGTCATTTTTACTCAATGCAACTTCTAAATCCTGATGATACTACCAAATACCACAGTTTAGTGCAACGTACAAAGAGATCATACGTTACTACTATAGATAGTTCTATCCTTTTTTCCCCCCCTCCTCTTTATTACCAGTATGGTTTCCCCTTTCTGTAAAACTATTCTCCTGAGACCTCATTTTACAAAGCATGGAGCGGAAAAGGCAAATAAGAGTGCTTCTGAGCCTTACATCTTACAATGACAGAAAATAAGTTAAATAAGAGTGGATGATATAATTGACCTCAGTGCCTACTCGTTGTTTACCCTAAATTCCCAATGAAGCCAGGCAGCTCTGAGCACACGGATCACATTCAATAATGGTAATTATGACAGAGTAATATATTTCACAGAAGTCTCACAGTAGTGTGCTTTCCAGCTACATCATATGCCTATAGCTTAGGATTCTTTGGTCCAGGATTCTACACTGTTTTGGTACAGGCTTCCAGTAGTAACCGTGGTTGATTTTTCTACATTACCTAGTAGCTGCTGACAAGAGGACAAAAGAAGATTTGAGATCTATAGTTAAAGTTTAAGCCTAATAGCTACAGTAATTGATTAGTTCTCCATGGATTTTCTTTGGTCACTGAGGTGTGTACAGAGACTACAGGAGATTATTTTATAGAGTAATTTTGGCAGTGCAGCAGGGTGCCTCGACAATGGGATGGATACCACCCTCCTGACAAAAACCACGGGGGAGGGATCAGAGCGAAGAAAACTCAGCCAGCAGAATCACTCCATAACAAGCAGGGGGTGGGATTTTTTCCTTCCTGGGAAAGCAGCAAGATTTCTGGCCCCATAACTTGTAGGTATCTGAGGTCTCCTGGAGGACAGAGTCATTTTTACTGGGAGTCACTGACCACTTCAGTCCTAGAGGTATCAGAACCCAGTTCCCTGTCCACTTAGCTCTATTTAATAGCTAACATGTTGAATAAGGCTCTGTGAAACACAGTTCTATCATGTTACTGAGCCAGAGTAGGACCAGATAGTTAAGCAGCAGATGCACATGTGGTGCAAAGTTGGTTTTGTTCTGGGGGTGCATACAAAGAGGTTGAAAGTAGATACAGAGATGATACAGGTTGATGGCTTAAGACATCCTGAAAAATAACGTCTCTTTTTTTACCCACATATCAACCTAGCACCACAGCAACCATCACAACCTCTGCTGAAACAGCATAGAAGTGAGTCGGAGGGACCTCTTCCACGGCTACAACAGGAGCTGGTGAACCCCTGTTGAGGAAGGTGGGATGTAGAGATGGCTCACGCAACTGCATCCACCAGAAACTAAGCTAAGACAAGCACAGCCTTTTGATTCTGCTGTCCAAAAGAGTGCAACTTACATTTTGCTATGAACCAGCAACAGCCAGGAGAGGCCTCACTTAAATGCCCGTTTTCACACTTGACCCACGGCTCAGCTATTTTCAGTTCTGAGTACCTTCTACTGATATCTCAAATCACTCTCTGGAATCCAGACGTAAGCCTGATGCTTACAAATCCAAGGTCCTCTCAAAGGTCACGCCACTTGCTGAGTGTTCCATTTCAGGCACCTTGCATGAACCTGAATTTCAGAAAGCGAATAGTCAGCACTTTCCAAAACCTCAACCCTCAAAACACCCTCCAACTGGATTAATAAAAATTAAGGCACTCAGAAATTGGTAGTTACTTTTGAAAACCTTACCCCTAACTAGAACAGACTGATTGACAAGAAAAACAGCAATCCCAGGTAACCATAAAAAGATCCATGTGTTGCTGTGCTCAAGGTACTTACAGTGTAAACTTTATTCACATTCATAGTGACATAGTTAATGGCAAAGGGGTTTGCCCTTTATGTCCAGTAACCATATTTTACTCTGTATCTCCAGAGAGCAGGAGTCTGCATAAGCAATGAGAGAGGAGGAAAAAAGAGAGCTGATGGATTACCAGTTTTTCTTCTGGTGGTGAACTCAGCTGTCTGGAATCATGAATGTTAGTACAGGAGGAAACGAGATAGTTATCTTTTGTCAAAACTGTGATATAACAAACGTTAATATAATCTCAAAGGGAGGTACCGTTCAGAATATCTTTAAGAAAAAAGAAGATAAACCATATCCTGAAACAAAGGTTGCTTTTAACTATGTGTAAATAGTCTTTGATCAACCAACTGAATCCTTAGAAAGGGATAACAAAACACAACACCCCTACCACAGCTGGGTAAGTGCTTAAACGTTGTTCACAGAAAGGATGCTAGTAGTTGGCAGGGAGACCCAGCTCTGTATCTGTATAAATTAGCACAGTCCTTCTGAATGCTGCAGTCAGGGCAGAGTAAACCAGATTGGTACTGCTGCATTATAAATGCATCTGACATCAGACAGAAATCCCTCCTGAGGGTCATCTTTGGATTTCATGGCTCTTCTGCTTCCTCTGCTGCATCCCCAGATAAACCTATTAAGAAGAAAGAAGATGCTTAAAAATTCAGTGTACTTGGCAACTACAAGCACTATATTGTTGATTTCAACAGTTTGTAAACGCCTTGGTTATAGCTGGAGGAAACAATTTATTACATGCAAAACAGTTACCATAAAAATGCATAACTTGCAAATTCATGCACTCACAAGTTTAGAAAATACAAAAAAAATTAAGGCAATAAGGGCAATTTCACATCAGCTCTTTTATGCATATGATGGACGATAGAGTTTAAGTTATAAAATCACAGACTACTTTCACATCAGGAAAACATGACAGAGAACAACTGGGCATACGACCTGAGACACAGTTACTCCAATCTACTTGCATTTTGCCTGTCCCTTTTTCTACGCAGAACTGACAATACAAATTGCAAAACAACAGAAAATTCAGCTCCATAAACCCATTAACAGCAATTTTATTCTATTTTTCTTTTTTTTTTTAAGTATCAAGACTAACACTTTGGTCAAGGGGAAATAGCAAAGCCCCTGTATGGAAGGTAACTTCTGCCTTAAACCAAGACTCCGAGTTTCCTATTTTCAAGTATCAGTTCAAGACATGAATCCATCCTGTCCTGGATATTAATCTTTGCAATAATGAACCTGACAGGATTGAAAAAGTGGGTAGAAACTCGTGAAGTCGCTTGGAATATCTAGGGAGAAAAAGAACCATGGATAATCACATGAATTTGTATAGGCACATACTTGCAAGACTTTAAATTGAAGTGATTATTTAACCCAGCAGTTTCTTACACGTCCACTCTTAGTTTGGGTTGAAAATGATTTAACTCAAATCCTTTTCTAATGAATGTAAAGCAATCCAAAATAAATGGGCACCATCACCAAATGATATATGAATAATAGTAACAACAACACACAGCTTTTAGGTTTTGTTCTGTGGTGTTTGGGTTTGGTTGGGGTTTTTTTTATGACCTGTTTCTGAAGAAAGCTGAAATCCAAACACCCCCCAGTGAAGTGAAGTGATCCAGCAGGTCAGCAGAATCTGAGCATCCAAGTCTTCTAAACCCAAGCCACCAGCTGCCTGTCAGCCCGACTGCCTTCACAATCCTGTTCACACAGAGTTTTGCACCAACAATCTATATCATTTTGAAAGAATAAGCTTTCATCTACCTCTGTGCAACTCCCCATCAACAAAACCAGGGAATTTCTTTTTTCAGTTTTCGTTTTCCACTGTCCATGTTTTTTGGTGCTTGGGGTTTTCCACAGTTACAATGCTTTACTGCTGGTACTAAACTGTCCAAACTTTATCTCAGGCCTTGAGAGTGAGGGAAAGCACCAGTGAAGCTAACAGAGCAGGAGATCGAGGGTAAAATCACCAAGATACAAAAGACTAAAGCAGTAAAATTTCAGCACCAGCTGGAAGCCCAAGGCCCCTGAGGCACTAAGAAGTTCCCCTTACTGAAGCTGCTTCTTTATTTTCCTAAAGGACAATTAAAAATACCATGTTAAGAGCTGATTTGGGTTTACAAAGGTCAGCCCTCGAATGGTAGCTCTTTTGTTCAAAACTCTCATCACCTAGCACATGCTGGGATGCCAAAGGAACCAGCAGCAGGTCCCATCTTGTTTCATTAATCATCTAGGCGAAAGAGGTAGGTAGCATCATAACGAAATGTGTGGATTATAAGAAACTAAGATGAGCTGCAAATGTTGAAGAGAAAGAGATACTGCTCTACGACTAAGAGATTAATGAGGTTGAGAGAAGACAGGATGAGATACCACTTGAAATACATCATGGAAATAACAATCTTAAACACAGGTACTTTGCTAAGGAAAGCCCTGCAGAAGTACCATAATGGAAAAAGTTAAGACATATGACTGCAGTGAAATACCCCAGGTAGAATACCCCACGTAGCTCAATGCAGTGTAAAAGCCACTGCAGAGCTTACAGTTAATACTGTCCCTGACTATACAGCTTTGTTGAGATCACATCTGGAGCTGTTTACAGCTCTGTACTACATAAAAGGTACTTTCCCCACCATAATCAAGGAAAGGAGTTTGCAAGAATTACGAAGTCAGTTTCTGTCCACTCTTAGAAAAGCTGGACACACACATAGTTCAGACGAGAAAGAGCAAGAAGGTGGTATGGTTATGGTCAGCAATTTGTGCCTGAAGAGAATAGCCACAGATTTACCAGAGACCAGGAGGCACTAACCGCTGCATTAGCATTGCCCACTAAGCTGCACACTCAAGACACATTACACTGCCACTGCACAGTGCCCTCAACTTCAGTACATATGAAGACTGGCTAGAGAACATCCAAAGCAGCCTAACAGCACTGAAACTAAGGAAGGGAGGTTTACGAAAATATTGGGGAGAAGGGGAATCTTATTGAAAAGGCTTCTTAATGCATCTTTACTAGGCTGAAAACATGGCATGTTAAAAAGTAATTATAACATTATAATGCACAGAAATTTATTTGAGCAATAAAATAGGGCCCGAGATTTCAAAACCTGTTATTTCTATGATATTGACTTATCACAAACAACCCTTGTGTCTGTTTCTACAAATTGCCATGCCAAAACGTGCAACGTGAATGGCTACTTTCAAGCACATGAAACCCAGTGGATCCAGGAAACCTAATGCATTAATTGTAATTATGACCTGGTAGAACTGAAGTAATATAGCAGCATTTACCTCAGTTTCACACAACTTTGCCCAACAGCACTATCCATGACTATCGGGAACCTGCACTGATCAAAGAACCACAAAATCAGTGAATTGTGGGAGAGGCAAGAGGACAAGTGAGGTACAAACGACAGCTACTTTCATTGTGTAACTCCAGAATGGGAGGCAGTATGAAAACCTGGCTTGCAATAAGCAGCCTTCTCACCTCTAACCCTGTATGTTTTCAACATGCAATAATAATTAGTCATCTAGAAGAACAATGTACATGTCACATTGCTCTAACTGGCACATGCTACATCGTAGTACGTGAGATGATTAACATCAGAGAGGTTTCTCATCAGCGTATTCTGACAAGCTTAGGCAGATCCTAAGAAATACAAGGAATATAAAAAAAAATAGATTGTATATTAAGGCTCCTTTATGCCATTTCATCAGGGAAAAAAGCTTCCTTCCATCTTCATATCCCCATTATGACGTTCTCAATGTTTCATTTTATAGGTCATCCAAAAATCCTATCAGAATAATACTGGTCTGAGCACACAGACAAATGTTTATTAAAAGGTTCATCTCTCTATTTATCA
The DNA here is from genome assembly GCF_000696875.1 of Nestor notabilis. Classification (NCBI taxonomy): domain Eukaryota; kingdom Metazoa; phylum Chordata; class Aves; order Psittaciformes; family Psittacidae; genus Nestor; species Nestor notabilis. Next base: position 67,002 of record NW_009931295.1, on the reverse strand, counting down.
ACTCAGCTATGAACTGGGAAAGTGCTTCTGGAAATGATCATGCTAAATTTTAACTCCTCTGCAGTAAGCAACCCCAGAGTTTCTGGAGGAAAGTTTTCAAAACAGAGTTGCTATATATGATCCAGTTCACATCCGGATTAGAAACTTGAGATTGCATTGTATCTGAGGTCAAAACCAGATTCTACCTTCAGTCACTGAAATCGCTCCAATTTTGTGTATTTGTCAATCAGAGCACATTAGCACCCTCATGAAAGCAGCTTCTATAAACAAAGACACAGAATTCCTCAGTCCTGTTAATTTACCTCTTGAAAAGCGTGACTTAATGCATACGTATCATTCAGTCACACAAAGGTCGTTTCTAGATAAAATGCATTTTTGAGTCATGAAAACTAAAAGTTCAAAGAAAATCAGTTACAGTGTCAGAAGCACCAAAACCAGCTAAAAACCCCCTCAACTTTCTTGGAACTCTTATTCATGCATGTTGGGGAGTGGGGGAATGAAACAACAAAACCAGCAAACCAAAACCATTTAAAGGGAGGGATGACATCTGAGCATGATGGCAGAAGGGAGGAGAAAGGATTGTTTTCTGTAGTCATAAATTGTTCACACTATGCATGATGGTGTAAGGTTTAAAGATGTTCAGGTTAAACAATTAGGCAATGGAAGAAACTACCCAGGGAGGTGGCTGAGTCAGAATATGAGAGGTTTGCAAAGATAGGGTCAATGAAATCCTAGTGGGGATTAGTAAAAAGGAAGATGCACATGCTTTGAACTGGATGACCTAAAGGATCTTCTCCAATCCTATCATTTATGCTGCTATGATTCATCCTAAGGAGTCATTTTGGACTCTTATGAATTACTGGCTGAGTTTCCTGGACACTATTGTACATTAGTCTACTCTGAAGCATGCATAAAACTAAGTCAAAGTTGGCTTTGAAGTGTTTGATCTACAATATTCAATGCTTCCCAGTCTCTCTTTCATACAGTGACTCAGAAAAAGGGTAGTTATAACAAGACAACAAAAGTTATTTTGAGTTCAGATTAAGTTAGAGAAGGGAGGCACCCCTTTCTTCAGCGATTCCCACCTAAAAGAGGAAAATAACACCCCATCTCATAGCCTGATAGTTAATATTGCTCTTTCTAGACCTGACAGAAAACAGTTTTGGAACAAACTACAGCTTCAAGGTAACTGTTTTTCATAAAATTTTGGATCCAAAATGAAATGTTCTGAACGACCAAAGTTAACAGCTTTTCACTTTTTTGTTAACAAAAGACAACAGATTTTTCCCAGCACCTTCAGGTCACATCTCTAAAAATCACAATAATTTTCCTTTTAAGAACTCTATTCACTGCTTATAATTTCCTTTATTGTTCTAAACAGCTTAAGGAAATATATACTGCTTCCTTTTTCTTACTATTTTACCTTTATTCCATGAACACAATCCAAAAGGTTTTCCAGAAAGCTTAAGAAAGCAACAGGATCTTGCTTATCCCAAGCAAACTGACACACTTAGTTGGAGTGCCAAATGGATTAGTGTAAAATCGTCAACTCCGATGCGGTGCTGAAGATTGACCACCGTGATGGACAAGCGACAAACTTTCCTATACTGCTTTAATGGGATAAACTGGATTTGATCAGTATTCTCTATCACTTTTCATGGAATAATAAACTGAGAGTGAGCCTTACCACTGCCTCCCAAGCCACCAGTGAGTCACTGATCACTGCATGCATGAACTAAAAGCGCTCAGGTTTGTATCTGAAAGGGGAGCGATGGTAGCTGAATGAGGGGAAAGCATGGACTAACTCATTCATTAAAGAACTGTGTAAATCAAATAAATTGGCTTTTCATTTAGGAAGCAGTGTGTCTGAAAGGACTTAATTCAGGGAACTTTTCTTTGTCCTACGGGACCATATACATCAGAGGACGGATAATGTGAAACAACAGTTTCCATCACTCTCAAACATGCCCCCTACTAACTGCAACTAATATGACAAGTCCAGCTTACATAAAGCCACCAACAATCACGTTGCTCAACTGCCACAAAGTAGCAGGGGTAGAAGGAGCATCTCTTACCTTGGGGATAGCAGGATCTATTCCCACAAAACTTAAAAAGCCTTGCTAAAAATCTTCCTTTTGTCATTCTGATGTAGCAGTGACACGTAGCAGCAGTGTAACACAACGGAGACAACCAGGTGGTGACAACCACACAGGCAACAGTTACCAAGTGTCCAAGATTTTCATTTATTTTTAATTAACGTATAAACACCTTACAAAGCTCTTGTGCATTCGTGCCCCTGGGCAGTAGCCCTTAATGGTAACTCTGCAGACATGGGACTGTAGCAACTGACGCCAACTGTGAAATGGGACATGATGGAAAAGTTAGTGTCCCTTCCAAGGCAATTTCTTTTGTTTTGTCTTTGTTTTCCAAAGAACAGCAACTAAATATCCCCATCATCAATGTTACCCTGATAATTAATAAATTATGCCGTGCAGCTTTTGTATAATCCTGTTTTTTTTAACCTTCATTACATTATATGGTGTACATACACACAAGTACCGTTTACATATCCCTACTACAAGCTTTCCTGTTGGGAACCCCAGCACCTAAAAAGCACTAAAGCTGCCACCAGCAGGTTCAAGGAATGAATTGCATTGAATCACTGCCCTGGTTTGGGTAAGGTAAGGAGGTGTGCACCAGGTCACAGTTCCTGGGATTATCAAGTACTCCAGCTGTAAATGGTAGAGTTCAGACTCCTGTGTTTATAACGTTGCACAGTTTCTATGCTTTCTTTAGGCCTGCTTTGCATTTGGAAAACACCCAAGACATATGAAATGTTTCTAATATAAAGTTACCGAATTTGAACATCAGGAAAAACACCCAGTGACGTGACCAAAAAAATTCCCAAGGCTACGCAGCTGCTTTTCCTGATGACCCCGGTCACTTACACACATATTCACATACCCCCATGCACACATATACACACTGCTGGAACAAACACGTTCTGTAAGACACAAGGAGCTGTCAAAACACCAAATCTAGCTTACATTTAGAGGTATCAAGGAGAAAAGAGGAATGGGATGCTGTTAAGCCTGAAGCCACATACAGCTCTATAAGCAGCACTATAATAACAGTATTCTACGCTTCATTCAGGAATCAAAAAACATTCCATAAATTATTACAGACACAGCTGAATATGCTTGCATGGAGACAGGCAGCTTAAACAGCAGTTACCTGTCTGAAATGAAGTCATTGATCATTACTGTGGGAAAGGTAATTTCAATTGCATGAAAAATGCCTATTCCTCCAAATACCTGGCCTGTCATAATCACCTATCAAATCCTGGGCCTTTTTCTAGGAAAGCTTGTGATCTTCCTTGAGAAATGGTTGTTTTCCTTTAGAAATGATTACAGGAAGAAGTCACAAATGACACATTTCAGCTGGAAGAGATATTTCTTGCCGGTAAGTAAAACCCTTACAAAGAATTTGCTTTTCCGTGGCCAAACTTCCTTTCTTCCTAATTAGCTATCAGCCTTTGTTAGGGCAGTAAATTAATGCAGTGGCTTCTAAGGCAAATACACACAACACAAACCTAAAACTTAACTAATTACGGGCACACAAATGTCAATGCTTCGATCTATTCTTCGTCATGCTTATACCTTCCCATTCACTGCAAGCCCAAATCCTATTAAGCTTTTCAGAACCGTTGGCTCTTTAATAATTTGCTGAGAGAAAAAAAGCCCCATATATTTGGGCCATGTACGTTGAGATTAGACAGATGATAATCTATTAAAACAGGGTCTTTTTTGCATAGACGTTAAGTCTTCGTTTTTTCCTGGGGAGAGGTAATGCCGTAGTAATCAGTCTTTTGCCTGCTTGATTCGTTGTGCTGTTTTGTTGACTTGCCAGACAGCCAGACCAGCCAGCTGACTATTACCGAAGCCTTTATCTTGCCAGACAAGTGATCACCATGACAGATAGGCAAAACTCCAGGGGTAGGTTAGCTTTAGGGCAAGATTTTCCACCATTTTCATATGAATGGCAATGAATCTTACTCCTGGAGACAGCCACCCAGTGTCTGCCTGCAGGAAGATCTGAGATCCTTCATGGATATGAGATAGATATATATATAGAGAGATATATATATACATATTACAGTCAATTTCTACTTTTATAGATTGGCTGCAACTCATAATTGACCTCTTAAGACCTTCAACCTCCCCGTTAGTCTAACTTCAAATATTCCTCATCTACCTACGTAACATTAGCTAACACTGAGCAAACTTTTCAGCCAAGATGATTTGCCCTATAAAATTGCAAATGCAGGTCAAGCAAAGCATCAGTCACATTTCTGCTAAATTTGTCTGGTCAATTTGGCTTAAAAAAAAGTAAATATTTACAGTATTTTTGATATTTTCAAAATCATTTGAATTTTCATTTCACACCAAAGGGTTGCAAATAAACTTTCTTGAGTATCATGTTGGGTTTACTTTTAAAAGTAAGTTAGTAGATACGAAGTCTAAGCAAAATACTTCATTTGAGCAGAAAAAGAGAAACCTGAATCAATCACTGGAGGTTGTCCCGAAATAACAGATTTTCTATTCCAGAGCTGTATTCTTGTTAGTGTGTACCTGGATCTTCAGTCAAAATAGTGCAGTTATCCTTTTAATACACATGATATCATGGTCAGACTGAACCTGTCAACAAGTTTTGCTAAAATGCATGCTACATGCAAGGTATATGCAGCTCTAGCCAACACCAGCTCCAGTAAAACATTGAATAAAAAGTGTAATAGATATATAGGGGAAAAAAAACCCACCTTTTTATGGATAATGAGTCTGCTATAGACTTGCATTTAGGGCCTTCTTGTGCAAGTTTAACTTGCATGGCCACAAGACAACTAAGTACCTTCATATATAAACATAAGTTTCTCCAGTAGAGACTTCTAACATTTTCTTTACAGCCTACAGTATACATAAGTCCATGGCTCCTGGGTGCCAGGAAGATAAACAAAAGAGAAGAAATTCCCAAAAGGAACAGCATAAACAGTGTGATCAAATAGCTAAAGGCAAAGCAACATTAGGAATTGTTTCTTGCAATGAAGAGATATAACAGAGAATCCTGAAGATGAAGTCAAGCAAAGGACTATTCAAAGCTGCTTTAATGCCATGTGCTCTCCCCAGGGAAGTGGTGAAAGCTACATGGCTTTTGACATTTTCAACTTAGTACCACAATGAAGACAACAATCTGGTGGTGTCAGGGAGATGGTCAAGCTGATATAACGAGAGTTTTCCATTTCTAACTCCTATTATCATACAACAGATCTGAGGTGCTACAAATTCCTCAAGTGTTTTGTAATATTCACAGAAACATCAGCTTTTGCTTACCATCAAGTATTCAGCAACTGAATACTCTTCAGTATGTTGCTCCTTTTAACAATGGAACATTACAGTGCAAATGATAAAATCATATTCAAGATTTCCATGGATTCTTCTGGAAATAACATACAACAGGATTTTACCATTTGATGTCATTTTTCCTTTGCAGTCTTGTGGGAAAAAGACATTGGTAGAGAGGCAGGTTTGAGGAAAAATGTGTTTCAAAAAAAGAACAACAAAGGAAAAAGGATACTTTTGGGTAATACTTTCCAATCTTGAATTTCACACATTCCTGGTAAGCTACAGTATATGAGGAAAATGCTTTAAGAGGGTTTTTTTTTCTCCAAATGCAATCTTTTGATAAGTCTCAGTGTTGGCTTAAAAGCAAAAGAAGAAAATAAAAAGAACCTGTGCTAAACTAACAGATTAAATTTCTTCTAAATGGACACTCAGCTCCTTTCTAGTGCTCACCAAAAATCTGTATCTACCTTTTTTTTTGGTCATGTGTCTATCCCCCTTTCTTCACCCCAATAAAATCTTATCGTTGCAAATGCAAAGGATGATTTGGGGGGTGTGGAGTGTGCTGGAGGGGTAATATCTCACTATACCGAAGACCTGTAATGTAATTCTCCTTATTTCTACTATTTTTTTCCATTGGTATCATGATGTCTTGTCTCATATAGACGAAAGTAGAGTCACACCCTGCTACACTCCTGGATACTTCCAAGCATATCTTGGCCATATGATTCCAGGCATATCTTAGCTACAAAGGCAATTTCAGTACTCACAACAAAAATTGGAAAGCTACTTAGATTTGATGATCCAACTGAGGATTCCTTAAGGCCCAAATCTGTGCATTTCTGAAAGAGGAGTAGAAATTTCTGGGCCCTCCAACCTCACACCAAACTCAGCAGAACCAAAAGGAGGGCAGCACTTTGTGGGGCTGAGCCTTTTAGTACCTCCAGAAAGAGCAGCAGAAGCCAACACACCCGCATCTAAGGCTTGGAATGATGGAAGTAACAGTTTTAAATGTATTATGGATTTTCTCACAGGCTCAGGAAGCAATAAAATTAAGTATAGTCAGACTGCAGGAAAGCAATGTAGTTTTCATAAATTTTTGTGACTTTAGGGAAAATATGCTCCACTTTTATAGACAGCCAATTCAGTACTACAAATTTTCAGGAAATGTCACTGCTATGGGATTCCCTCAATAAATGCACGTTATGTCAAAATGACTGTATTCTGCAAGGACACTGCTCAAACTACATTCACATCATGTAAATAACTTAGTTTCATTAAAGCACAGCACAACTGGCTGTCTTAGATTACAGGCTTCTCCTGACACTGGACACTAACAACTCTAGAAGAGCAAACAATTTCATTCTGGTGGTTATCTCATGTTAAGATTATTTCACAATTGAGTAATAAATCAAGTGCCTGGAGAAAGCTAAGAAAGCAAAGACAAACGTGCTAAATCGGGTTAAAAATCAAAGCAAAACCAAAACCAACCATGAGTAGTATAATATTATCAATTAAATATCAATGCAAACTAATGATTTCTCTTGAAGTATGAACGTCAGGTTTCCCAGACTCAGCAGTTGTATCTGTATCACAGAGGGAGCTGCCTTTGTAGCTGCTCTACCTCCACAGTCTCCCTCTTGTCCACTTGAAACAACCTAAAGATAGTTCAGTCAAGCTTGAAGGTAACCAACCTGACAGAGCAACCTCTCAAGTTTCTTCCTCCTCCAATTCAGCTTATTGCTGTTTTTCCCTACCTGATGCATGCAAGCTCCACAAACCCATGCTCGACACAGCATCCAGGCCACCATTACCTGTCCTTATTTATGTGAGCAGCAACATCTGCCTCACTAAGAAGGTGGACATCCAGGTTTTCACAAGCCACCCTGAAGCTGGTGAAAGTTCTCCTCAAATCTGCTATTTAGTTTACAGGACAGAGCTTTAAGGACTTGGGTTTACTAGTTTGGACGGTAGCCAACTAATCGTGCACGATACTTAACCAGCTCCAACTCCGGGTCAGAAAACTGCTTCCAATCACTTTAGCATATGGATCAGCTGAGATCAGTAGAACTGAATGCACCACGTATGTGTTCAAGTTGGGTGCAGGCACAAGCACTGTATTAACAAAGAATCGAAGTAAAGCCTTAAGTGCTTTCCTACATAATGCCCCAGAATTCTCTGATGCTACACCACGAGTTCAAACTCTACACCAAAAGTTGTGATCTCAATGAATTTATTTATACATATACATGTTTATATGTATTTCAATATTACTTCAAATTTAAAGTTGCTAAAATATAGATTGTGGAAAAATCTTGGAAACACAAAAGTAATTTTATATATAATTTTTTCTTTTTCTCTTCCTCTCTCCCTCATTTTGCTAATGATCTCTGAAAGTGGCATAAAAGAACAGTGGTGAAACAGAAAGTAAAGAAATCTAGCTTCATGTTCTGAGTGAAATATGAAATTCTAAGGAACGATGCTAACCAGCAATGGGTTGGTTGGGGTGTTTTAATCTTTTGCATTTTACTGTGCACACGACTTGCAAGGAATGTTGTTATGGGTTTTTTGTGGGATGTTTTAAGTCTCAGAAAAATCTGGTGACATCACCCAAGGAAATATCTAAATCATATATCACATCTAACTCAGTACATTTGTTTAGAACTTTCTTAGGAAACAGATGCTCTTCTGTCTCCAAAGCATTCTCAAAGGAGACTCTGCTTTTCACAAGGCATTTCTGATCTCTCACTGCAGGAGAGCTTTACTTCAAAGTTCACATAGAGCTCCAAAAGCTCCACTGGAGCCTCTCAAGTGGATAGTTCGGGCAAAAATGTAAAGACAGACATGTTATTGAGAGCCATTCTGTTGCAGCAAGAGTGAAATCTTAATACAGTAGATGGAGATTTATCAAATGTAGACATAGTCCCTCTGTGCCTGCCCATTATCTGCTTCTGCTAGGATCTTGCAACAAGCTGGATGCTATTACTTCTCTCCCAATGCATTTGCAGTTTAGAGGTCTTATTGCCATAATCAGGGATTTTGCTGGAAGAAAGGCAACATACATCACATGTAAGATGTTTTGAAAGGAGCTGTGATTTAAGGTACAGATCATTTTTGCTTTTAACCCTTACTTGGAATAGTAGGAGTGTTTTCCAATCTGTACCATGAAGGCATGGTCTGCAGCCCATGAACAAGAAAATAAACATTATCCTTACAGTATTTTCAGCTAAGGGTGCTAAGATATGATCATCTGCAGGAAATGGGCCAGCAGAAATACATGATTGTGAAAGTGTGAAATCCACTCATTCAATGGTGTGTGAAGATGAAAAGCAGAGAATCAAATTGCACTTTTACCAGCACTCATTTAAACTACAGATGAACAACAAGAAAATAGTAAATCATGAACAACAGTGTGTAAATGAAGTTTCGAACACACTATTTCCAGTAGCACTTATCCTTCTTTTCTGCCTTTTGGAAGGCATGAAAAGAGAAGCACTTTTGAAATTGGTCCATTTAACAGGCTGCAGTGAAGACTACCAAGTAGCTTTCTTTAAGCATGGTGGAACAGTCTGCTGGATCATGCTTAACAAGGCAAGAGCTTCTCCACCTACACAGGAGAATTCCAACTGTGCTGTCAGAAACAGTATTTGCCTGCAGGATTCCACACACGTTACCAGTCTCAGTCCCTGTGCAGTAGCTTGGAAAAGGACGGATAGGCATTTTAAGAAGTTACAGACTTAAAAAAGAATGAGCTGTTCTCCTATGTATCACACATCACGCATGGGATGACGAGTTAAATGACTTCATGTTTGTAAAACTAAACTGGAGCATACTGAGATACCTATCTTCAGAGATGGTGCACCACCACTTCCTATTCAAGCCAAGACTCTCTGAATAATTTCCCAGAAATGCTTCTAAGATTCCTTTACCTTCCGAATTCCAGGATCAGAATGTTCTCTTCCTTTATTCCTTCTCTCAAATCCGATCTAGAAACCCTTCTAGATGCCACCTTCACATGACAATACCCAGATCTGGCGCATTTCAAACCTCATCCAGGCTCTTCAAGGAGAGACAGAAACATACAAGGAGGATGGTAAAATCTGAATACATTGTAAAATAAATCACGTATCTTTGTGAGATCTTCCCATGTCATTTTGACACACTGAGCTCTGGACTGGACTCACTTACCTTTGTGAGATCTTCCCATGTCATTTTGACACACTGAGCTCTGGACTGGACTCAACAACACGCTGAGCCCTCTGGTTGGACCCTATGATCTTCCAGGGCTTTTCCATCTTAAATGATTCTGTGGTTCTATGATTAGTGCAATCTATCTAAAACCCTGGGCGAAGACTTTTGTAAATGTGAATGAATAATTTTAATTAACTTAATAAGCTGATGGAAGTAATGTAAGACTTTACAATATCTTTCTTCAAGGCATATGCTCATTTCTCCACAAAGCACATCACCTACTTTCTTAATCAATGGGTATTCAGATCATGGCAGGAACTGGCACTGGCCTTTAGGGTGGGAACAAAAGGTGACCTGCAAAGCGCAATGGGATTATGAGTCAACTGAAGTCATGAGTCAACAGCAGCCCATTGCTGATTGACTCTGCCTCACCAGTAGGTGTTACTTCAGCCATTAATGCAGATTGCTGTACGGCTGCAGGGATACGCACGCCTGCCAAGGTACATAAAAAACATCCAAACCAAACTAAAACCTGCCAGATACTGAAAATATCACGTAACACCCTGCTCTGTATCTGCAATAGCATCCAAAGTCATGTTTGGGAGAGCTGACCACAACCACACCCGTCCCTATGCCTGTAAATACAGCCTGAAGGTTTTTCATTGACAACCACCCCACTTAATCATTTGAAGCAATGCTTGGCTATTTGATTGCTGTGATTTAACACAGTAATAACAATAATCCAGACTATGCTTAAACCACTCACTGTACTTCCAAAACTGTTTATTAGCATTGGCTTCTGCTTTACAACTATTTTCAACGCTCTTAATTCTGAAGTTCCTCCACTGGCACCTCTGAGAAGGCCAAGACTATATGAAAGAGGCAGCCTTATTTTTTATTTGACCGAGTACTTGATAACTGCATTTATTTTCATAGTTTATTTATTTAACCTCAGCTCAGGCTAAAGCCATCTAAAATACCCTGTGCATTGTAACTTCAGGTCCAAGACAGAACTGCATATAGAACACAGCCTCTTTGATTTCTTGAAATGAAATTCAGTAGCTCCTCTTCAACCCATAAATTGCAAGGCCATCATTTATAATCCCATCCTTTTACTGCAATCATAGTCTGAAAATTCAGGTCCCCGTGCTCTACATCTCTGAGCAGAGTAACAGAGTAACATATCAGACTGAGGATTTCTGTCATGCTTTCACTAAATCTTACCTTTGAGCTAGTACGTTTCAGCGGGTAACTGAGCCTCTTTCTGAAGACCTTCAGAATGGGAAACTCATCGCTTGGTAGCCTCTCCTATCATACCCATTCAACACAAATAACACTTCCTACGGACTGGAATGACTTCTTTCTTAATGTATGAATTTCATCCTTCTTAACATGAGAATCCACAGGAAATGAATGCTTAATTTAATACTTGTACCCCAACAGAAGTCAACATTTTACCCAGCAGTCCTTAAGGTTGGACGAAGAAAAGAACATTTCCCCTTATAAGCAGGGTTTGTTCAACAGGCAAGGCACCAGAGCAATATACAACATAACAAAATGATCTGTCTTTTGAACATAAAATACCTCACGTTTGTTCTCTAGAAAATGTTATCTAACCATCTAATGTACACACTGATGTTTTTATCAATGTTTCTATAAAACTTCACCTACACAAGTACAGTATGTGAAAGGCAGAAGTACACAGCCTTTCATCTACAGACAACAGGAAAGAACAGCATGCCTCTAGGAGACATTTTTACTGTAAATCCAATGCTTATAATAAAAGCAGTGCAATTGAAAGCAGGTGGGACGCAGTACGAGGGTTTCTCATCGTTCTAAGCATCCAGCTCAGCTCACCCAAATAATAAAACCTCTATGCTTATTCAGACTTGTACTTCTCTTAAAGTAAGGCCACTCAACTGTGCCAAATAATCTGTTGTCCAACTTGGACTAAACTGAGAACACTAAGCTCATTTTCCTTGTGAACTGTGCTGTTCTTGTATGATTTCTACATTACAAACAGACTTTATCTATAAGAAAAAGAAATGAAATATATACTTGAGATTAAAACTTTAAAAGAACATTATTACCATGATGTAAATATATGCACAAGATCTTACATAATTAGGTAATCGTGTACATATGTATATTCACTGTCAATTCTGCACCATCACTACTATTTATATTTGATCCGATAGCTGGAAGACACTCCTTAGACCATTTTCTTTAACACTGTAAACAGTAGATAGCATCATCCTTTACACTCATTAAAGATTAACAAGTTGCTAACATTCATTTTTTGCTAAATTAAAAGTAAGATAAAAGGGTAACTTGCATCTCATTCTGTTGAATTGTAACGGTGAGAAAGAAAAACAAAGAAGATAAAGCAGAGGTTTAAGCACTAAATCTGCTGATAGCTGAGCTTGTTGAGATGAAATAAAGGCTATAAACCAACTCGAAATAGTTGGAAGTATTAAAAGATCAGGTAACTTTCTGCCAGTTCTTCTGAGAGATGCCTATAGCTTTGAATTGCCAAGAGGCCAGAATAATGAAATCACAATTTTTGAAGTCTGATTGTCAATACTTTTACTTGACAAATGTACGTACTCTGAACTGCGCAAAATCCGTGACTGTAACTCAGTTCTGGAAGCGGAATGCTTGCTTTATGGAAAATGTTGGTATTTGCCATAGGTTTTCATTGTCAGCTATATAAAAGTATGGAAATATAACAAAGAATTAAACTTTTCACTAAATTTCAGATTGGCAGCGTCACCATACCACAAGTTGTGGTTATGACGAACAGCTTCATACAAAGTCTCACTTCCTCTCCTAATCCCTAGTCCTGATTTGTCAGGTTGATACTCCATCTCCCACAGCTAAACCCAACTATATCCCCTCTCACTTCACAGTACCCTCACAGCTAACCCTTCACATCTACCAATTTCCTCCCAAGCCATGAATTAGGCTGGTTTTGAGGTAAGAGTGTACTTGCTCAAGGTCTCATCAAAAGCAACAGGTAACTGTTCAATTCCTGTTTGAGCCTTCCCTCTGTAATCTGAACCTTTCCTTTACACCCACCTGACAACTTCTATGAAATAACCTATTTTTTGAGATGTTTCTCTCTCTTTAAAATGCATGAAACTGGCCATGGGCTTCAACAAGGGTGGCAAGAGAAGAACAAGAGACAACCGTCATGATAACATAAGGTTTCAAAGCAGGTTAAAAATGGAAGGCATTTTTATTACACACAAAGTAACCAGGCACAACTGGACATTCTGAACTTGTAAGTTTGAGAGATTCCAGTTTAGCAAATCCAAATGTCCCATTTCAGTAGGTCCAATTACCTCATGTCAAACAAAAACACATGTATTTTCAGCTTGGTTTCCTGCAATCCATCTGTGTTTCAAGAGATATTCACAAAGTTGTGTGAAAACCATTACATAAACTAAATCACAATGAAGGGGGGAGGAAACGGTATTGTTGATTTTCCCTGGATAAGAGGAGCTCCAGGTGAGCAATTTCAGAGAATCAAGAAACACTCAAAAATCAAAAGCCCACACCCTCACACTTAATTATATGTTCTACTAGGAAAACAGTCTATAAGGAAGCACTTCTAAATTAGAGGCTCATATTAAACTTAAAAAATAACCCTATGATTTATACCATCAGTTAGCTTTATAAAATGCTACATTAAAAAAGCAAATATAATTTAAAAAACAGTGTGAATTCCACACCTCTAAAAATGCCTTCCTGATTATAAACGTTCTGCAGAATGATGCTACTGAAAACTGCATTACTTGAGGAGACAAAGAAAATGCCCTTTCAGTGGGTATGCCCAATTTTACCCCCAGGTTTCCGTGGATCAGAGCATGGGGCTCATTAACACAAGCTCTGCCCCACATGTGCATGATCAACACGTTGGCAGGACCTCAGCAGATACCTCTATGCACATGTACAAACTCAGCACCAGTGTTGGATTCTCCACCACAGCCCTGAGCTCTGCCAGTCCATGTGAGAGGTGCCTAGGAGGTAACAGAGAGAACAGGCATCCACAGAGCAAACACTTCTCTGTAAGAACACACACTTCTCAAAAGGAAATAATCATCAGGTCCTTTTATTTTTCTTTTAACATATAGCTCTGGATGAAGCACTGAATGAAGGGCCTCATCCTCACAAGCTGGTACCACACAACCCTAAACTGCACCACCAAACTCCTTAATGGATCAGCAAACAAAGGAAGCTGTGGTCATGCATCTGGCAAACGTACACCAAACACAGAGTACCTTCTGTGCGAGGGAAACTCTCCATTGGGAACGTACAAAAAACCTGCTGGAGGTAAGCTGAGCAGAATTTGACTGTTTTAAAGGAGTCCTGGGTATTACTGAGCAGCCTTTAGAAAGCTGCTCCCTCACTGGGGCACACTACTTAAGAAAACACCACATGGTAACATGAAAACATATGCCAGCAGCATTCACTGTTCGCAGATTTGAAAGAACAGAAGGGCTTAGACTATGATGATCTCAATACAACCATCTAGTCAGATGCCTGGAATAATACAGAATACAGAGTCTCACCCAATAATTTACTCAACAAGCCCTTAACTTCAAGTTGAGCTTTTTGATGTAAAAATTTCAAGTGAAGAATGAATCACATCTGTAAGGAAGTTATTCCTCTCTGCCCAAAATTTGTCCTTTATTTCTAGGTCCAAATTTTTCTTGCTTCTGCTTCCAGCCATGTACATGTGCAATACATTGGCTCTAAAATCATTATCTGGTTTTGTTCATCTCTACTTTACATCAAACAAAACACGAGAGGAAGTAAAAAAAATAGCTGTAATATGCACATTACAGAGCACTTAATCTCATGTCTAGTGTCATACAACTATGAGATAACAATCCTGACTATAACACACATTGTCTACTGGAATTGTCATTGCTTGCATAGCGAGTTCAATTTGCCAGTACTGGAAGGATTAAGTCTAGGTAAAGCACGTATCCAAGCAAACTATGCCCAACATGGATAGTTTCCCCTCGTGTCGAGGGAGTGCTTATGGAACGAAGGAGGCAGAAATGACGCTTGCCACCCTGTGCTTCTGCAGTTTCAGCAGAATTTTCTCCACAGGATATGGAATAGTCTGGTGGACTTTTCCCTCCTTTTTTTCAAAGCACGTTTGAAAGCCAGATGACTTATGCAAAAAGCTTTGCTTTACTAAGTCCTTCTGCTGCCAGATAATTCTCTTTAGTACATAACAGTACCTCTTTTTAAAACAAATTTGCTTTTCTCTGGCCATCACTATGGAATAGGAGCTCAGTCCTGTGTTCTGTGTCAGTCATTAGAAGTGCGGAGAGGAGATGCTGAGAGTCCTGGCAAACTGAATCTGTGCTTTATGAACTAAAAACTTGCACTCTGCACATGGAAACGTTATGCCAGAAAGGTCCCTACTGTTCAAGACACTGATGTTTTCTTCAGAAGGTACTAGCAGATGTATTTCCCTAGAAGTCTTCAACTTCAGTGTTGTAACACAGTAAAAATGGTGGAATAAGCTTCTTGTTAAGAAAGGTTCATGCTTAATCAATAAAGAAGAAATGGTGAAGTGTGTAGAGAGATGAAGACAAACTGGGCACTTGTTCAGTGTCTTTCAAATGACATTTGAGCACACGAGGTAGGAAAACAAGTTGTATGGGAATACAGTTGCACCGAGTTGCATCAGTGGTTTAAGAGGGAAAGGAAAGACCACAGTTCTATGCTATTTCTGAGCCAGGGGGGATGTCTTCATCACCTCTGATGAAGGACACTGACCAAAGACTGTGGCTGGTGGTGAAATCTTCATCCAGGTTTGCAAGGTTAAATGGCACACAGGAAGAGAGCAATGCAAGCCAAAACAGAGCTCTCTGTGAGACACTGGGCTGAGCTGAGGTAGCAGAATTCATGCTGCAAACATAGAATTGCAGGAAAAGTATCATTTTACTGTGTTCCTCAACAACCCAAGAACAATACCAGGAACAACGCTACGTCCACGTATATGGCATCTTTTACCTCAAGCCTTAAAGCCATTCCTGGCAGCTGCTCTGCAGAAGGTGATGTTACTAAAGACAGCAGCCTCATAATTTAGGCATACATAGGCACTGGGACCAGGTCCCCTCACCGGCTCATCCAGCTGAGAACCAACAGGCTCCTGTTGCCTTGTTTCTGACCACTTCCTGACTACAGTTGAGCTACTGAGTCTTTCACCACTTGGTATTCATTTGATTTGCAAAAACAAAACCAAACAATCTTCCCCACGGAACAACAGGAATAGTGCACAGTATGCACTTTGTGACCAAGGAGGCTAGGAACTGAGGCAAGACATTTGCTGGTACCTAAGCCACAGGTCAAACTGGTTGCCAGCTAAGCCAATATTTCTGGTTTGAAGCATGTGCTGAACCCTCTCAAACAATAAGAAAGATTTGTTCCACCACTGAAATAGAATACCAAACGTAAGAACGGCTGTGTAAATAAAGTGGAAGCTCATTCCAAACCAGTGACCCAGAGGCCAGTTATTCCTGGAATATAAAGAAAATTAACCTGGGAAGAGGTCTTAAAATTTGAAGCTATAATTCTGCTTTATCAATGTATACACAGGAATGATAATGGCTCTGAAATAGAAAATGTAAAGAACTGGTTATTTTTTACATGTTTCTCTATGAATGCAGCTCGTATTTTGGTTTACTGTCAACTTTAACAGGCACCTGCTGAATGAAAGAGGTGGGATTCTGATTTTTTACCTAGTGTACGTATATTGCATGTTTTATTGCATATAATTGGATATAATACTGTATTATCATAAATATTTTGTAAATAAGTCAATCTATTTTAACATTTTATGGCTATCTCATAATTTCAATTTATCCTCTTTTAATTAACTTTGGGATTAGTTCTTCCCACACAGTTAAGCTTCAGGCTTCAAGTAAAATCTATATTGCAAATACCTGCTTAAATTTGCTTACATAGCATGTTTGCTTAAAAATGCAACTTGTCCATCAAGCAAAACTGAGTAACAGCATTTCAAAACTCTGCATAGAACTTAAAGGCTTAAATGAATTCAGGGTTACCCAGACGCCACTGAAATTTGATTAGCATTATGCTCCTTAGCACTCTTTCAGCACGGAGATGGGAACCTGAAAAGAATCAAGTAGCCACTTACCATCTATCTCCACAAAGTTTACAGCAAGCACATTTCATTCCCCTTGCAAGCTGTACTGTTAGTGCTCAGTGCTGGCAGTAGGGTGAAGGGAGAAGAGAAAGAAATGCTTCTGCTGACCACCACCTCCTTTTCTTATGCCCCAAACCAGCTGCATATCTGGTTTTCTATCTAACTATTCCTATTCCCAACTAGCCAATCTGCACAGAAAAATCTACTCTCTGGCAATAACTACACTTGTTTTCACACTGAACAGCAGATGGGAAAAAAGGATTCTGTTGAACTGCAACTGTACATGTTCATATGTTGCCATGTAACATGGCACAGGGAAGAACTTACATCTACACTTACTCTTTAACATACACGTATTTCCATTTACTTCTGTGATGCTACTCACAAGTTGAAAGTTAAGCGTGATCTAATCTTTCAGCATAAACTGGGTAGCTCCTGCTTCCCATTTCCTTCTATGCCTTGTGTTTCTGCCTGAAACAAACCTTTCTTTACCTGTAAGAAAATAACTGTTCAAGAATTATTCTGGCTAAAAGCACAGGACTGGCACACATAATCCTACGTAGTCCAACAGCCACCTTTTGATAGTGATCCCAAGCAGATACTTTGGGTAGTGTGCACAAAGCAGAGGGCAAACAGAAAGCAACATCCACCTTCTAGCACTCCACAGCTAGAAAGTTTCCTGAGCTAGGATCGGCTTTACACCTTTGTAGCTAGTAGTTTTCAACTGACTTTCCTTTCATAAACTCATCTAATCATTGAACCCATCTGGACCTTGGGTTTCCACAACATCCTGTGGGAAGGTGTGCTACAATTCATATGCCATCTAGAAGGGTATCCCCTTTGTTTCTTCTTTTTGCAACCTGCTGCCTGGTATTTCACTCAGAGACCCTAACTTTGGAGAACCAATGAACAATTCCTCCTGACTCCACACCATCCAAGTTTTTCATTGTCTCTATAATACTATCTCATGCCGCATTCATCCCCTCCTCTATTCTAGAAAATGAGTACCACAAAGCACGTGGTCTCTAGCTTAAATTTTGCCCTTTGGATGTGCCTCCTGCCCCTTTGTCTTTGTTATCCCTATGGATTACGAGCAGAATCTCACCTCATCATTTTATTATAGATACTCTAAGTGTCTTGTTAAGTCTATCACCTCTGCACACCGATCTCCTACCTCAAGTAGGAATATGTCCCTCTTTGGTTAAGTGTTTACAGCCGGATAAATTAAGTTTTTCCCCCAACCAGACTCTGTTCCAGAGTCATGTACTCTTCCCTGGGAGGAGATAGCACAGGTATGGACACTTCTATTTGCAAAAGGTCCCATTGTTCCAGCAGGTGAGAGACACATCATACCAACACGGGTAGAATGCTTTCTTGCACCCTTCCAGACACCACGGCTCCTCTGGTGCCAAATTCCTGCCAGCAGAATGTCCTCATTCATGACTGTCACAAGTACTAACAGGACTCACAAAATAAATGGATTCATAACTGAACCTAATCCCTGAACTGTGACAGAAGCCATTTGAGTAATCCCTTATCAGTGAGGGCTGTGCCCCACTTCCTCTCCACATTCCCCACTGAAAAGGGCAGAGATGAGTAGAGCAGTTCAGTTGTGGGAAGCTGCTGGCATGGAAGGAAGCTCCAGCTGAGCTTCTAATGGAAACCACCTGCCTCCTGGTTATGACAGAACAGAACTTCTCATTATATTCCCTCTATACTACTTACAAGACAGGAGATTTTCAATGTCATCTGAAAAAAGAGAAGGCAATTTAAAAGGATAAATGCATATGAAGAAAGTTAAATACAAAAGCCTGTTTTTCCCAGTTGGTACACACAGTACCTTAGTGGGTTAGTAGAACAAAACACATACAAACAAGATGCAAAATGTGATGAAAAAGAAACAGAAAGTAAGAGTTATGACAGCAATTTTCATCTCGAGATAATGTCATCATTACAGACAGTAGGATAGAATTTCCTTCTGCTTTCAATAACCAATGTTTTGCTGACCAGTGAACATCCCAGCTCAGGTTCCCAAAGCAAGTACTAAGCTCCACTGGCATGAGTCCCCTCCCCTCCCTCTCCACCTCAGTTACGTTTTCTAATTTGGGTAAAAGTCATGCAAGGCATGTTGAGAGTTAAAATCCCACAACATGCTACTCTTCAAAGCAAAAAAGCCACAAACAGGTATGTTTATATTCTACAGCACTCAAAAAGTAACGATGGAAAAATGCTTTGTTGTGGATCTAAGACTTTGGTAAAAGCTGATTCAATGCATTAGCTCAGTTTTGAACGTAAGCTACCAGAAAGAGCATGCCATGGTGCCAAAAAAAGATGGACTGTTTTGAGAGGATAACCATAGCTTGCTCTATGGTCCTATCAGACCTTCCAAACACAACTCGGGTGACCAGTGTGGTACTTGGCATGGTAATCTTCCAGGGAAAAAAGGTGCTGCCAATCCACAACTGGTGACAGAGCAGATGATATGCTCCATTCTTTAAATCAGAACCAAACTATTGAGGCATGAATGTTACAAGAAACTGTGTTTATTAGAGGAGACACCTCACTGAATGGAGCATCACAGCACCTGGAGCTAAGTCTTGGTTAAACAAAGACCATTTGGTGGGACCCAGAAGCAAGTTCTCAGCCCCTTGCAGTCATCAGAAAGGTGGTGGAATATAACCTACACCTAAGAAGGAAAACTAACAAGCAAACCGAAATGCTAGCTAACAAGATTCACCCTGCAGTCTCAGTGGGATACAGTATTTTCTTCATGCTCTGTCCTGAACTGTTGTGTAGTGTTGCTATGTACTATTAACTACTTACTGCATTCCACCCCAGGGGTGGCTCCATTTCAGTGCTGGGTGAAGTGATCCTTATTTAAACATTACTTAGCTCACAGGAGTGCTGTGAAATTTAATTAAATTAATGCCTGCATAGTGCTTTGAGGTCCCCAGATGAAAGGTGCTCTAGAAACCCAAAGTACTATTACTGTTCCTAAGAATGGGTGAAGCAATTTGGATAAACTAAAAACCTATATAAATCTTCCCTCAAAGCAAAAGTTTTTTGCAGCTTCAGTTAACCTGGGTTTTATTTCTATTTTAATTTTGAAGGCCTTTATAATTCCTGACTTCATCTTCAATTGGAATGAGCATTCTCTAACTACACAAGACAAAGCATACTAATACCTCATTCACTTTCAGCCCTGACTTTACCTCTGCTTCCAAAGGCGCTCTCCGTGTGTCTAACCACGCTGCTCTCAAAGATCACAGCCATCTTTTTATCTGTGATCCATTACAATGACAACTTTATTAGGTAAGAAATAACCAGGTCTTGGATCTTCAGTGAATCTACAGTTACAGAATTAGCAATCATCTGTTACTGGAGAGTTAGTCCCTGTCTCTAACTCTATCAAGCAACAATAACATGCTGAAATGAAAACACAAGCTCAAAGTACCACATCTCGATTCTACAGACAGAAGAAACAATAGCTTTTGGAGAAGAAAATAACAGCTTGGAGAGATGGGATTTTCTCCTCAATCTCCATGACTGCCTTTGGAACAATACAGGTTTTTGTATGTCCAGACTAGGGCACTTCAGAGAATCTTTTTTTCTTTAAAGTAAGAAAGTTCGAAAGATTATAATCAAAGTACTCTGTTACCATGCAAACGGAGGGCACCCTTTCACATGTACAGCTTCCACGTAGCTCAAGACTACATAAGAAATGCTTTTCTAAAAAGCATAAACACAGAGCATTATTAAAATCGTGTTACAACATGTAAAACTTCTATCAAACAGAAGGTAATTGAAGCCCAGAAAACTCATGAAAATGCTTGTTCTCATGAAATTCCCAGCTTAGTTTCCAAATCAAAGCAATATGAATAAATATCCTAAAAACTGTAGGAATGGAGCTTTCAGTTCTTTTGAGATTTGCCCCTCACCATTTATTTCCTTTGGAGTCTGGAAAGGAGGGGAGGAATGCTGCAACTCTGTCACCTGCAAGGGAGCACCAAGGGATGTAGGTATGTAAAATAGGATTGGCTGCTGCACTCCAGTATCACTTTATTCAGTGCAGACTGAGAGGAATTTTTATTGATTCAGTGCACTTTGGGGGTTTGGCATCTAGTTACAGGTTGTATAACACTACTGTGAGAAACCGGTTTTAACCTTGAGTATGCATGACTGCTTATGACTACTTTTATGTTATGAGGTAACTGTACAGGAACAGAGAAGGCTGTGGTCAAAAGGAAGGAAGTCCCAATCTCTGCCCTATATATATTCGCTGTAATTGCCATCTGCATATAAAAATTTATGCTTGGTTTGACTAAAACCACACCGAATATATGTACTGTTTTTTAAGGAACACAAGAACATCAACATGAAGCAAGAGAGTAAAATGCATCAAATGTTGCCCAAATAGGAAAGTGCAATCTGGTGAGCAAATAAACACCCACTAGCCTAGAGACTGATCAAAATACAGGGTCTACTTAAATGCAACCACAAAAGTGCAATCTGGTGACTGTACAGGAGCTTACACATCAAAACACCACATGCCACAACAACTCTGGTGAACTGGCCGTACCAGAGTCCACCACGTATTTTCCTTTCCTATGGTCAAGCAACCATCCATAGAGAGATTTCCATTCATTCAGAGATGCCAAAGAACCCACCACAGGACACTCCCCTCATTTAAGTCTGCGTATGTTCACTACCTATTATTTTTCAAATACTTATCTTTATTATTAATATTATTATTGCTATTGTTGTTATTATTTCAGTTGCTTCTCTGTTGTCATCTCTCTGGAAGCTGTACAATATTAATAACCATCTTTGTCAACCAGCAATTCCTCCTCAGTGCCTTTCATATTTGGCACTTCAAGTCTTGTCCATATCACCTTGTTTTCTGCCCCAGACTCAAGTTCAGAAAACCTTTAACAATCCCCTCCTCTTTCAATTCTCTTAGAAGTTACACACATTTCAAGTGGAATCCCTTTTTCTTCAGTAAGATGCCCTCCTTTCCTAAAGAACACAGAACTAGTTATAGTGCGTAGCCAGTACCCCTGTATCACTGCATTATTCTAGCCATCCTTTGCTCTGCTGTAACTTTTATCCTTGTGTTTTTCCCTCATTTAAAATAACACGCATTCCTTACATAGACCTAAAATTATTTCCCACAGCTATTCCTGAAATTATAAACAGTGAGGTTTTTTCTCAGTTTAATACAAACAGTATTTATACAGCTCCTTCCACCCAAAAAGCTTGAACTTAACACTTTACATGAAGTTTTACCATATCTCTGAGAACTGTGTCTTTAGTTACAACTCTCTTCCCTCTGGGCAAGCAAGACTTGTATCTATGTTACAGAACCTGAATCTAATGCAGCAGGGACCAGAGAAGCCTATGGGCATGGCTTCACCCTTGGCTGAAACTCATCTAAGTATGGGCTGTAGCCCAGAACAAAGGCCCACCCTTCCTCCTCCTCCCCCTCCTCCTGGATCCTCCCAAACAGTGAAACCAGGCAATAGATCCAGCTGAAAACAGACCTCTTTTGTCAGGTTGCTGACTTTCTCTTAGCTCAGCTGACCATCCCACTGACCATGATGACACCACGATGGTGTCACCATCAGCACAGCTCCCACTCCTTTCAGCAGCAGCTTGGACTTAGATAGGATTCAGATAATTGTGTAGAGACAGGTCAAATAGCTGCTCTAAGGAGTCATTAATACAAAAGGGAATCTTATCTTGTGTCTCTTACTCCAGCTGCTTGTTCTCATTCCTTCCTTGTGCTGGTGCCCATCAGACTTCACAGCTGAATCACCACCTAACACCAGGGAAAGCTAAACTGGCAAAAAACACACAAACACTTTTTTCCTGGTGGTTTAGTGAACAAAGTGTTAACACAAGGTCTAGGTAGGGGGTGGGCTCTGGAGCTGGGGGGCAGGAGCAAGAGAACAATCCCCTCTTTCCAGCAAGGAGTGATCCTTGGCCAGGTCAGTCATCTCATGTAGCTCCTCACTAAAGGATTTCTGTAAAGGGCCACAAGCTAGTGAGTTGTGTGAATTAACCCAGAAGCATGTACTACCCCTGGGGTGCTGTACATACAAACGCTTTAGACCGTCATCTCAAATAGTCTTGGAGACCTTTTGTCTTGCTCTTTGTTTGCCAGTATTTGTCAACTTCCCACTTTCTTTCTCAGCCTCTTAGTTTTTAATGTCTTACAATTCACCAATTAAGCTCTGCTGAGTGTTTACTAACTCCCACATTCCCCAGTTACCCAAACTCTGAATCACACTATTCTCTGTGTATTAATCCCCTTCATCTTCTTTAACTGTTTTTACCTTTCCCCCAAATTCTCTCAAACATTTCTCACAGTAAAACACTAGAAGTGGAATTTACCCAGATTTACTTTCTGCTTATGATCGTGTCTTCCCTTCACATATCTCTGAATTGCCAGTCCTCCCCTTTGAGCTACCCCAAACTCAGTCTGTCTCCTCCATTAGAGAAGAGCCACCAACCTCTTTCCAAACCCAAGAATGTGCAGTGGTTGTGCACTACCCACTGCAACAGAATCCCATCCCAAGCACGACACATATAAGTCAATAGGGACCATAGAGCTACCAAATGATGTATTCAGTGTCTCAGTCAATCAGTTACCTCCTCTGCCAAGTGTGTTACGAGCACCACACCATAGAGAAGTTTTAAACTAGATTTCACCTTCTGTCTACTGGCTTTCCATGAGACCTAATAGTCAAAGCTAATTAGACTGTGTTAATAGACAATGTTGAATGAAAAACCACATAAAAAGGCAAAGAACAAGAGCTGAGCAATATCCTCAGTAGAAGGACCTGATCCCATGAGGTACTGAGTGCCCAGAAGTCCAATGCTATCAATGTGAGGGTACCAACTGAGCAGTAAATAAACGTACTGTCTCAATAACAGTGCATCACCACTGACCTAAACAAAGTTTATGTGCCAGGCTACATAGCTCTGCTCCCATGAACCTCTAGAGACTCCATTTACAGGAATGCTTTTCCTGAAAAGAGTAGATAATCTCTTGTGTACATGGCATAATCACACACACAAAAGCAGCTGTGAAAATCCCTCACTGCTGGTCCAGCCACGAGAACCTGTGGTGGTTCTTAACGTTAAACTCTTGCCCAGTCATAAAGCGTTAAAGAACTACACAATAGCATAAAGATAGATGCATGGGCCTTTGCAGGTCTCTTCAGAGAATGAGGAGTACATTTCTTTAAAATAGGAAAAGAAAACCTTTTTAATTTTTAATGCAGGGACACAATGTATTTTATAATTTCAGTACTTATTTCTAGAATCAGGGCATGTTTAGGTCACTGTACCTTCTTACACAAACGGTCATGCAAAGAATGAAACCCTAAAGGAGAATGTGGTCCCTACCTTTGACTTAAGAAGTCTCCAAAAGCCAATTTTAATACGTTATTACTAAGAGGACAAATTGGCTACTCTGTCAACAAAGAACACCAAGAAGTCGACTTGTCTTCTTAGGAGATGGGCAAAGATGAAATGTGATGAATATGCAGCTGATGAAGGAAATGTATAGTGAAAACTCTTCAGGATGGTACTCAGCCTGCTAGCAGAGGGCTCTGCCTTGCCAGCTGCCAGAGCTCAAACAAAGCCTTTGATGAAATCACAACTACCCTTGTCTCAGATTGACACACACACAAAAAAAGAGACTGTGGACAGTTTAATTATCACAGAACCATTACCATCAGCAGCAGTTTCATAATCTTGAAATGCTGCCATTCTCAAAAGCCATTTGCCTGGAAAAAAAAAAAGAAGATTCTTAAAACACAAGAGGCTGTCATACTGTCCAAACAATAGAGCGATTCTTATACAATCAGACGCCACAACTAATTATTCAAAACAAAAACACCCCCTCCCCATTTTTAAACAAGGGAACAAAGGATGTAAATTTTATCCAGAAATATTAGATTTTAAACGGAGTAAAAATATCCAAAAATCAAAACAGATGAACACTGTAGCCTTGCCGTTCTTTCATGCCTGTACGTGCACAAAACTGATTCTGTGTTGAAGGAATGAGTACATGCACTGTTCCTGATCCTAACAAATGCAATAAAAAATAATAAGTAATAAAAGCAACCTCTGTAGGAGCTTTTTCGGTCACTTTCACTTACATTTCAAAGGACCTGCCTGCTTCATTCACACTATCGTATTTAGGTTAATCAAACTGTATTTTGGTTTTTCTTTGGCACCTATAAAGATTGTACTGATACAGTGCCTATTAAGATAAGTGTTTCAGTGTTCTTTCTTCTTACCATTAGTCACAATTTCCTAATGCTGACATTTTACCAGGAAGACAGAGGAAGCAGTTACAAATGCAAGTGATTAGTATGTGTGCAAGTGCCTTGACACACAGTTTTGGTCACTTACTAATACAAATACTGAGCTGGCCTAAGGGTATCTTTGTGTCATTTTCCATTAATAGAAAAATACGAACTCTTTGTAACAAGTTGCTACTAAGCATTATTTCCTTAACTTCTATTGAGTTAACTTTTCAAACATCTGATGTTTGTTACTCATTTTGTACAGCGTTTGGACATTCTAAAACCTCAGTAATCAAAGCAATATGTGTATTGGAGAATGTTCTTTTTGTTAGTCTATACTGGTCATATATCAATCATCTGACTATACAGAGACTGAAGTAAGTTCAGCTTATTTTTCTTCCATGAGACAGATCCATATGTATACATGCAAATAGTGCCCAAACACATGGGGGAAAAAAATACATGAAGAGGTCGATGGTAAAATCCTCAGCCAGTTGACTGCATTCCTACAAGACATGTCCTAAGACATCCTGTTTGAGAAGGTAAAAGCAGCTCAAAATGATGGAGTTATGAAGAGAAGGCTCAGAGGCTGGAATAAAAACACAATGCCAAGATAGGAAGACAAAAGCACGAGTTGAGCTGGAAGTCTGAAAGGACAATGTGAAAGCAATGAAGTGAGAGGACCAACACAGGTGAGTCAGGAGGGAGATGGTAGTCAACAGAGGCAAATAAAACCAGTGGCTGTGAATAAAGGAAGTGACAGACGTATCTGGTTTGCAGTACATCTCTTTAGACATAACTGAGCGGGAGGAGTATGGTTATTAGCTGTCAGAAGGGTTCTGGACTAGCAGGGGGGGTCAGCAGAGGTACTGTAAGCAGGTCAGCAGCATGTTTATCTGAGCCTGAAGTGGGCATACAGGCAGACTCCTCACTTCTGATATCCCAGTACTGGAGGTGGCGGTAGTAGTGCGGGAATTTGAGAGGTCTGCATGGCACAGACGGGGAACGGATGCAGTACAGGTAAGCAGGACCAGCCCAAGGCTTGGAAAAACCAAGTGAGAGGAGCAGACTGCTGAAGAAGTAAGGATTGTACCTGGAGGTGATGAACACCGTAAGTAGCAGCTCCTGTTTCTCAGGTGGCTGACCTCCACTAAGATTCAAAGGAATCCTTTGGAAGAAATCCAGAAGGATTTCTGCTGCCCCAGGAGGGCCCTGGAACTTGAGGTCACCTAGTGTCCGAGAGAATGTTTCTCTGGCTGACCCGAACTGAGAACAACATAGAAATGTTTTCTTTGCTTCATTCTTCTGAGCTGGCTGCTCTTCCTGGAGTCTCATAAACCAGAAGCAAAACCGTGTTAAGAGTGCTTGTACAAAACTGTATCAGTGGGGATCCATAGAAGGAGGTCACTGTAACCAAGACAGGCCTTCCTTGATTTTACCTAGTTATTTTCTAACTGCATCAGAAGTGGAAGAATGCTTCTTCCTCCTTCTTGAATGCCTGATTGGGGTTTTTTCCTAAGAAACAGAAAATTAACATGTAAAGTCATTTGGGAAAGGTGTGCTGCACTATCTTCATTATCTTTATAACAGCCCACTAGGAATAACTTTGAAGATGGCTTTAGCTCACATCCACATCCAAGTAAGTTCTGCACAGCCAGCAATACGGAGAACCCAGAAGTCGCTTCAGTGAACTCTGCTTCCATTGCCAATGCAACTTTCAATTCTGCTCCTACCAAAGAAGAGGCCGAGAACAAAATGTTTTAAATGCTGCATAGATGCAAGGCCAGGAAAAAA
>NW_009931295.1:0-40080 GCF_000696875.1 Nestor notabilis | reverse complement strand
TATGGAAAGAATAAATTAGAAACCAAATTCTAGATGCAACTAGAGTTGAAGTGAGGTGAACTAGTAAACCAGCAAGGTACCACTGGCATCCTGGGGGGCATTTCCATGAAGTCTACCTTTACCATCAGAGTCTGCAGGATTCAGATATATGTTAAATGAATTTACAGACAGGAGGAAAAAAGCTTATTTGGAAAGATACCACTTTAAATAACAGATCAAATGCATAATAAAATAGGCATCTTTTATTTGGGAATTAACATATAACTGAGAGGAAGGAGAAACACCACCGTACATTGTCGACAGAACAGAAATGTATTTAACACTTCTTTAATCTTACATAAATAGTAAGCTTATTCTATGAAGATTTATGACACTAATTCCACTAGATTATTTATTTTAAATGAGGTATTTAAATCAATTCACAAATGGATTGTTCCACGCCAACTTGGATAGCTCACAGGCACTGTACAAGGACTTTAACAGAGTAGCCCTTTTGGCAGGGGAGGGGAAATAGTCGTGTTTTCCCTTCCTCATCAAAAAAGGCTTTTCTATTAGAAATATAAACTCAAATCCAGGGCGACAGCTCATCTCTCCCTAAATCTAGGCATGTTTTTTTAAAAAGCCTATGAAATTATAAAGAGTTAGGAATTATATACAAAATAAAAATATGACAGAAAGGGAAGCTTTCATCTCGCATGGAAGCAAAGACTGTTTTTGTTGATACATATGGAAAAAATTAGGCCCAATTATATGTTGTGCTTTGGCACTGGGGTTCCAGCTTCACCACAGGCCTATTTTTTTCACAGATATACCATTACAGCCAATTCTACCCTTGAACATTTGAACTCAAACCTTGTAACACAGGCATTTTTGTTGCTAGATTACTTGTACCATGGATGAAATGGTCTGTGTTACTGTTGTACTATATTTAGAGGTTAAAAAAGGGTTATCTGTAAGGACTTCAGAGAACATGTAGTCACAAAAATAAAATAAGCTTAAACTATCCTGTGAATAAAGCACACTTTATGGCCACATAACTTCTCGTTCTCAAAATGAGATTGTGAATTACAGTCCTTGGTATCATGATTCACTCAAATTAAGTTTCTAATACAGAAAAAATAATCATTTTATGTATGTGCTACATCTCTGAATGAAGATAGCTGCTTTTTCGTGTTAAAAGGTGATGTGATTACTGAGAAGAACTAGTCCAGCTAATCCTTCAAGACAGAAAACAGCTGATAAAAAGAGGAAAATGTCAAGAGCTTCAGACCTCTTTTGCTACAACAGCCACAGATGCCAATTTACTAGAGCCTGATTTACTAGAGCCAGTGGACTGCTTAAATATGTCTGATCACACACTGAGTGAGATAACGCTTTATCTGGCAGGTACAGTGTTACAGACAATGGGATGCTCTCTTTCTCCAGAGATTTTTCAAAGAAACAGAATAAACAGCCTCAGTGTGGGGCTGGAAAGTGTCTTCTCTGATTTCATAAACGAGGATATGGAGGATCCATCCCTCCTTTGCCCCACAAATGAGACAATCCAGTTCAAGCCTAAAGACAAAACTTGGGATCCTGATATAGAAAGAAATAGAAACACTAAACTTTGTCCTCTTCACCTGTGTCTTCACCCCCAAACTAATCATGGAATCCCAGACTGGTTTGTGTTGGAAGGGACCTTAAAGCTCCTCCAGCTCCAACCCCTGCCACGGGCAGGGACACCTTCCACTAGAGCAGGTTGCTCCAAGCCCCTGTGTCCAACCTGGCCTTGAACACTGCCAGGGATGGGGCAGCCACAGCTTCTCTGGGCACCCTGTGCCAGCGCCTCAGCACCCTCACAGGGAAGAGCTTCTGCCTCAGAGCTCATCTCAATCTCCCCTCTGGCAGGTTAAAGCCATTCCCCTTGTCCTGCCCCTACAGGCCCTTGTCCAAAGCCCCTCTCCAAATTTCTTGTAGGTCCCTCTTTAGGTACTGGACGAATACCGAGATGTAATTACCTAATGCAACTGCAAATATTTGGAATTAGAAAAGCAAAGCCAAAACTCCTGAGAAGGATAAGGTACAAAAAATGGAATTTCTGAGAGGGGGGGTTGGGGTTAGAGAAGTGGGGGGAAAGGGTTTAATATAGACATCAACATACTTTTCAAATCTGTTGTGTTCAAGAGCTGAAAGTCTTACTGAAGCATCAGATTTTGCAAGACGTACAACTGAGACCTAGCAGTGCCATCAGTAATTTAGGCACATTAACTGGAATGTCTTTGCCAAAAAGCTTATCACCTGTAGGACGTAAGAAAATGCACAGAGGAGTAGTTAATGAAAAGATGTGCTCCTGTTTCTGAGGAGAAGTTGTGTAAGGAATTTGGAAGAAAGGGATTCCTGAAGGATTGTTTCAGGCCAGAAGCATTAAATACACAGAAAGAAAGTAAGACTTCAGAAGGACTGAACACACTGGAACAGCACACACCAGAAAGCGACAGCAGCCCAAAAGAGGGAGAGGAAGAAACAATGAAGAGATCACAGCAGTTACGGTAATGACAGGAAGGACAAGAAGGGGAAAAAAGTATACCAAAAGTGTGAGGTTTACAGATAAAGGTTGTTACGATAATTCTATTAATCATACTTTACAACTAGTGTCTTAAATTCGTAATCAATAGTCTAATTTCTAAAGGCCTTGGAAAAAAAAAATCATTACATTTCTGCAGCTCTTTTGGAGGAAGTGTCATAATTTACAAATCAAAGCAGTGTAAAAAAGCACCAGCCCTAATTAATCCAAAAGCATCTCTGTGGCTAAGTCCTTATGTAAGTTTAATTATGTTTTATTCCTTGAACACAGAACACCAAGACATAGCGATCTTAAAAAACTGCATTAAACTGCCTGAAGCACCTATGAGGATCATTAGCTACATCTGGACTAAAGATACAAGCTTCTCTGAGATCAAATGAATAAGTAAAGGTGGCCAAGCTGTCTACAACCTGGAAGAATGGAATGCCAGAGCAGGAAAGCCATCAACCGTCTCTCTGCGGTATTTCCTAAATGCCTAATATACCTCGATATACAATGTCACCTAATTGAAATACTATAACAATAATTGGTTCTTCCTGTACTTAGACAAGAATGAACATTATACATAGAAAATGGAGAGGGACACTAAAACCAAACATCGAGGACAAGGGAGGAATAGTCAATGGAAACATAATGCATGTACTGAATACTAATAACTTGAGCTATTGTGGCTTAAGGAGAAGGGTACTGAAGTTTCCCCTTGTGCAGCAAAGGCTGCTGCAGAAGTAGGAAAGGATTATCTTCAAACAGATTCATCTTTGATAACAACTACATGAATATAACAGGAAAAAAACTACAAGTTCTTTGAGAATCAGCAAATTATGTATCCTAAATAGAGTTGACAGCATCTCCTCAGTTTAAAACTGGTGGGAGGAAAACTGGAAGTGGCTAAATGTACCTACCTTCACCCAATCTTTGCTGAAGACACTAGAAACATCTCTTCCTGATGCCTATACAGGACATGGGATCAATTTTCTTAAAAACTAATGTTGTCCAAGAATGTCAACAACAGAAATCATCAACATTATTAAACAGAACATGAACTTAAATGGTTTATTTGAAATGAACTCCAGCCATCTTGAAAATACCAAAGATGCTTTTGTGAATACAGTGCCCCTTCCAGTCTTTCGCAGGAAAATACAGCTACTGTTGGTATCTACAGTCTTGACAGTATGGATAATCACACTCTGATAAGATCATGTTGTCTGGGCACTGCAAAATTACATAGTTCTGTAGTCTGCTGCATGCTTTTCACTCCATGCACAAAGACAGAGTAAGCTGAAAATCTGAAGCAATGTAGCCCTCTCTTTTAGAGCAATATAATTAGCAGGCTCATGTCACATTTGATCTGGATTATCCAAATCAAATTTGCAGCTAAACCCCAGAGTTTGGTAAACAGACCTGAAAATGAACTTTAGGATAACATTTGAGAGCTGATGTTTAAGTATGATATATACGGGGGAGAGGGGGAGGAAACCCACCAAATATACATTCTTTTAATATATCAATTGTTTATTTCCACTTTTGCTATATTCCAATTTGCCTGTTTCCCCAAAAACTCTATTAAGGAGTTTATGCTTTCATAGAATTTTGGCTACTGTAACTTAATAATAAAGAAGTTATCATGGCCGAAGAAACAACTGCATCAAGATAATTCATCATTATTACAATGAACTGTTGTTGTATTTTGCCTGATATGCCACATTTCCATGTTCTCCCTCCAGCCTTACTAATCCTGCTTCAGAACATAAAGCAGAAAAACCACACACATTTTTGTGCACCATTTTTTCACTAACTAAAAATGGGATAGCACAGTGAAACGTTAAAAAACCCCATCAGTAATGCATCCTTTGAAGGCGGGCACTCGCAGTAGAGCAGCTACATTTCCTTACAGCACTGGCTCTTGATTCAGTGGTATTTGAAAGCAAAAGAAATAATGCTGTTTTACATGTTCTGGGTTCTGGAAAGTTTCCTAGGATAGCTTCTCATGAATGACACCTCATTTAGTAAAAGACCAAACTTTCTCAGAGTAGTTTCACAATGCACAAGGAGAATGATGCTGAGATTGCAGAAGCCTGAGCTAGTAAATCTACACAGTGCTAGGGAGTACCGTGTATCTTAAACAGAGTGGCTGTACTTAACACAGTGGCTGTGGGAGTAGCATTAACTGTCTTCACATGCCACTTTCACTTTTGGACTGAAAGTAGGGTGGGTTTTTTTTCATTAATATAAAAAAAATCATCCTATTCTATCCACATGATGAAACTGCCTCAAATATGCCTCAAATAAACCCCATGTTACCACCACAGAAGTGGAGCAGCAATCCACAAGACAGGATTAGCTACATGCATCTGGGTTCACTCAGGAAAGCTGGAGCAATAAAGCAAAAAGGTTTAAGACAAATGCATCCACTAACACTTGCTACGCCTTATGAGGGAGTATTTTTTTGCATCCTGGTGGCACACTTTGCCCTCAGCTTAATTCCAGCTGGAGACCCTCCACAAGACATCCATCCAATTTTGGTTTATGTGCTTCACTTCTCAATCTTAAATAAACTCACTCTTTCTTAAGCATCCCTTTATACACAAGCATTCTGGAAACAATTCAGTGCAATCCTTTTCCTTTCCTCTGCCTCCACAGAGAATTCTGCAGGCCACAGTTTAAAAGAAAACACAGTTTATGAGTCAAAAAGACTGTTTGGGAAAACACAGAGTAGACGACAGATTTGTAATACAATATGGAACGTGCATACATGTACGAAGGGGCATACAGGTTAAATTATTGCCTGATGGATTTCCCATGGCAGTGAAATACAGGCAGTCATTCTGACCTCTTAAAAGTTGTTCATTGGAATTCTGGTGCTGAAAAACAATCATTAAGAATTATTTTCTGCAGTAAACAGACGGCTCACCTTTGCAAAGGAGCTCTCAGGTGTTCAAGGGCATGGATAATGACTCCTATATTCCTTACATCCCACCTGCTGGTCACAAGGTAAGGGAACAGGAGAAATAACTGGAGAGACCATAACTCTGGCTAGACTCTCGCTATTAGACATTAGAGGGTGCAGAACAGGTACATTAATTTATGACAGCTATTAGCAGAATAATTTTGAACACTACAGAGAAGCAAACAGACCTGTGGTGCTCATGTACGCTACGTCATCTAAATGTCTAAGTCAGTAAAAAACAATCCAAGAAAGTAATACACTTTTATTGGACACATCTTTTGGGAGTTTTGCCTGAGCAGCATTAGTTCTTTTCGGCTTGAGCAGGAAGCCAAAATACAGCATCCTTAGGGTATTTCTACTACAAAGACAAAATAATGAGCAAGTCACATTATTTCTTTGAAGTGACTTTTCACTAACACAATTATTTGCCTTTTGGTCAGGATTGGGCCTGATCTTAGCTCACTTTTTGCTTTCTTCTTGAGGCTGCGTTTTCACAATGTTGTGTCCTCTGATTTCTCTGCAAGCTCAGTTTGTTCTTCATGTATTTCCACAGAGGCCAGGTTGGACTCAGGGGCTTTGAGCAA
The DNA here is from genome assembly GCF_000696875.1 of Nestor notabilis. Lineage (NCBI taxonomy): Eukaryota > Metazoa > Chordata > Aves > Psittaciformes > Psittacidae > Nestor > Nestor notabilis. Next base: position 33,986 of record NW_009931295.1, on the reverse strand, counting down.
CCTGGCCTAGTGGAAGGTGTCCCTGCTCACTGCAGCAGGGTAGAACTAGATGAGCTTTAAGGTCCCTTCCAATCCAAACCAGTTGGGGATTCTATGAGAGAGGGAAGGCTTACCGGGAGTTCTGATGGCATCTCTGTGCAGATGTGGCACCAAGGACAAGCTACGAGCTTGCCAAGGGTTCTCAGTGCTCTTTGGGACCACTGGCTTGTGCCACTAACACTAGAGTAAAGTTTCCTGTGCTGAAGTCACATTCACTTACTTGCTGGGACATAGAGGTAAGCAAGGAAGGCTCCTCTGTCCACATTTTTGCTGAGAGTTAACATTAAGTGTCAAAATACGTCTGTATTTTTGTTAGAAACAGCTCTCCCAGCTGATTCCACAGAAGTTTTACTGCTTCTTACTCTGAATAAAGTCTTAAATGGCAATGTAATAGTAGTGACATTTAAAAAAACAACAAAGCGATGGGTTTGGGATTTAAGTTTTTGATTGGATTCAGAGAAAACACTGTTGAGGAACTGCTCTAATACAACAGGTCTGGGAGCAAAATCAAGAGAACTAAAATTACCCTAAATTCACAAAAATAAAATTGCACACACATTTACTGTTCACTCTGCACCACACAACTACAAACGACAGCACCTCCTGTCAGCAAGATGGTGCCCACAGCTCAGACTGAAATCACCACAGACAACCCAGCTGCGGAAGATGCTTTCCACCTTCAGAGATGTTCACTGAAGCTCAGACCTTCCCACAATAAAGACTTGAAAACACTGCAGCAGTTTGTAGCTACTACCCAAATACCTGAAATTTAGTGAAATCTGGACCTATGAAGGAGGGTGTTTGGGGATTTTACAGGGGGTGACAGATTACCCACACCTTATTTTGAAATGAATGCTCTTTACTTTTTATGTTTAGTATCAGTAATACATTCTTCCACATTCTATGTAATTCATGTACTTGGCTCAATACACATGCACAGAAGCAATATTTTTATCATGGATTTAGTAGTGCTTTGAAGTAGAAAAAAAAAATCCCTTTTTTCTAAGCAATCACTACCCTTTTGATATGGCTCTGGTACAAGATTACTTAACTAATCAACTAATCATTTCATTTTAATGATGCAATGAAAATACCACAAGGCTGTCCTTAGAGTCCTAATTACTACTAAGGGGATCTAAAGGGGCACTTTAGAATATATTCATCCTGTACTCTGTATACCATAAATTCAATTAGCAAGCTGTATGTTCATACTTCGATTAATATACTTTAGAGAAATTAATTCTTCATTAGTGACAGGTACACTAAATACTTCATTCCTATTTGTACCAGTTGCTACCCTAATTATGATTTATTCCAGTGATTAATTTTAAGACTCTGATGTAATGCAAGATTACTTTTAGTAGCAAACAGAAGTGAGATTTAACAGTAGTTGTATTTATCATTCTCAAGAAGTTCATATCAACAAGTCTGTCTATCTTCAATAAGAAAACATTCCCCTTTTCCGTGAGCAAATGTCCAAGTTAGATACAACATCTGAATTTTAACCATAGGATTTCTTGCTTTATTCTCCCAGCTGAAGTGTACTAAATGTCCCGTGTCTCCCTGGTTTTTAGATTTCAGTTGTATTTAATTTTAAGAGGCTCTACACAAAAGGATAAGTTTAAACATTCTAAATAATGAAATGAGATCCTTAGGAATTTTGGAGGCAATTAGAAAGAGAGCAGTGCCCAAGATATAGAGTTTTATAGGCTTGGTCTAAATTCTTGTCCGAAGAATTGTTAAAATAATTGTCTTCCTTCCAAATTTCCTCCTTCCAGGAGGAGCTTGAATATGCTGTTAAAATTCAGCAGGCTGATCATTAACTATGATATTCAAGATCAACATTAACAAACACATTATTCAAGACCGACATTCTTAAAGTAGATTTGCCTTTTCTGAGTCTTCCTTCAACCTGTCAAAGACAGAATCCATGGGGTTCTGTTCATTTCACTGCAAGTGCATAGAAGCTGCGTTATTTCACTGTCCACCAGCACAGATTTCTTGTTCTCTTACGTTCTATTTATAAATGAAAACAGACGAACGCAATAAAATGCAAGTCTATAGAATTATGGCTTCCTTTATTCTAGTGGTAAAAGGGTTTATACATAATTGGCACATAATTTTATCCAGTGGTTTAAACTTCTTCTTGAACTTGAGAAAGGAACCATTCTGTTTAAGAACCTGATGGTTTCATTTCAGTGTAATCCATCATATTTTCTGATGCTAGTAAATGCGGACTGACTAAACAGCACTGACCTACTGCACTGCTTGGTGCTCAGGAAAGCTTCCCAATTTCCATCTCATGCCAAAAGTCCACACCAGTACAATGGACCAAGACAACCAACAGCTTATCAATAATAAAGACAGAGTGTTTTAAGAAGATGGAAGCCAAATTCTCCCTTTGAATTAATGATATTGGGAAATTGAATTCCATTTAAGGTAAAGCATAACTTTGCCCCTGTTATGCCAATACAGTATTAATGAAAAGTACCTCTCTACACATTTCACAGTTATATTTCAAGTTTATTTGAGGTATATATTAGAGCTTAACGCTTTGGTTTCCTGCCAGCACTCAGATGGCAAAAACTGCTTTTTATTTTCATTAAGTTATTCCTGGGTCAAACAATTAATTATCAATCCTTTTACGTGCTTCATGAGCAATTAATAAATGCCAATTCTAAAAGGTGACTGACAAATATATGGCAGCGCAGTGTAGTTTTGAGACTGTAATAAAGTAAAAGGTAAACATGAAATGTCCTCCACACTAGCTCCAGAACACAGGCCAGACCTTCAGCTCACGTAAAATCAGCACTAGTCCATTGACTTCAGTAGAATGGCACTGATTTTACATGCAGTGAGTTCTTAGCTTTCTAGTAAAGCCACTAGCTCTTTCAAAGCATGAAACCATTGTAATTTGCAACACATTGTTTCATCTGTTACCAGCTTCACTTTTATCTAGCAACTGTCTTCATTACATGGGGGTGGGGAGCAGGATCCAGCTTACCTAGTAGTAATTGTGCAAAAATTAGGCATTCACTTTGTTATAATCAAATAGACTTTGACAGATAATGGAGAAAGGAATTCACAACCAGAGAGTAATCCTCTGCCTTATGCAAGACATCCATCCCGGAGGGAGACGATTTTAATCCCATCCTACTTTTCTGCATCCCCATAAGCCTAAGTAGCGAGCACTGCTCACACATCCAGCTTTGAAATCGTCATTGTGAAAAGCTGTTGATTTGGCTACAGATTTCTTTTTCTGCAGCTTACCTGGAGCTGAAAGATAAATTAATGACAGAGCAGAATGTACGTAGTAGCTGATTCTTTGCTGCATTACGAACAAACTAACGCTGATCAACAGGCTTCTTTTTTTAAAACCTATGTGGAACTGTACGAGTTGAAAACAGACAGGATGTGCAGTGCTAACGTTTTTCAACACATGACAAAGATAAGTCCCTTTAAGATCACAAAGCAGTATTGTTTCCATCTTAAACTACAATATACTCAGACAGCGAAAGAATAAAATGGGAACAGATTATAAAACACAATCCAGTCATTAGCCTGAAGTTCTTTGCAACGCAACGGGACCATACGGAATCACTTTGCCCTTTTTAATCTCTCTCGCCACTCAAAAGACATTAGTCTGGGAAAATTTTAGCGGTGTGAATACATTTGTGTGGATGGATACAAAAATCCCACTTTTCAAGGCACTTAAGTCATTCAGACAAAGACACCTCTTTTATAATGCACACCTTGTTGTGTGCTCTAACTCGCACAGAAATATTACTCATATAAAGTTAGTAATAACATACTTTTAGCATTATGATAATAAACATTGTCAACAAATGTTCTATAGCTGGCAAGGACACTGCTCCACCTTCACTAGCTACTAACCTTGTAGAATAAAGCTTCACTTCTTAAATAAATAAAATAAAAACTAAATCCCGTCCATTTTAGTGTTCTTTTTGTAAAGCTACTTGGATATGAAAATTGCTGCTGAAGCATTAAGTTGTTCTGTAACATCTGTTGCAGAACAAAGGAAGGTTAGAACTTATCAGGAAGTTTTCCACAGTCTTTTTCACCTGGAAAATGCAAATTTGCAGACTCAAAAAGGGGAACAGAGGATGACAAAAATGCCTCCAGGTAGGATATTAACTTGGAAAGACAGAGTCTTCAGTTCACATGCTAGATTCCACTGTTTGCCCAGATACTCAGGTGTTCCCTTCCTATCAGTCTATTGGCTCCTTGGGGACAATCGACTCACTTTCTGCAATCATTTCATTTTGGATCACTAAAATTCACTGAAGCAAGGATGCGAAGTCAAAAATCTCAACTTCCTAATCTATTTTTTAGTGTAGAAAGAAACTACAGATGCTTAAAGAACAGACTTGAAACCCAGCTCTGGCTGTCAAGAACAAGCTGAAATCCCAGGTAAAATAAAACACCCTGAAGCACTCAAAACCTTTCAAAATGTCAACTCAGACAGATTTAATGGCTACTATTGCTCTTTGTATTCTAGCCACATCACTAACAAAAATCTGCCTAACCCTCTGTAAGATTTGGACAGTATTTACCCAACAAGCAGAAATTCATGACTATGAACAACTGATGCGCACTTCATCTTATGTCATTAATGTAACTGGATTATTCTTCTGCGTAAAGCTACTGAAAGGGAAAAGGCTCTTTTGGTCTAACACCAGGTTCTTTGTACTTTAGTCTACAGGGATGCTGGAGAGGGACTCTTCTTCAGGGACTGTAGCGATAGGACAAGGGGCAATGGGTTCAAACTGAAATGGGAGATTTAGGCTGATCATAAGGAAGAAATTCTTCACTATGAGCATGGTGAGGTATCGGCACAGGTTGATGAAGGAAGATGTGAATGCTCCATCCCTGGCAGTGTTCAAGGGGCTTGGAACAACCTGGTTTAGTGGAAGATGTCCCATGCTTGGAACTGGATGATCTTAAGGTCCTTTTCAATCCTAACCATTCTATGATTCTATAATTCTGCTGCTAGCATGAATCCTCCGTGACTGCTTCAGTCTCATCTTCCATCACTCAACTTCTGCTTGTTTTTAGGATTCATGTACCATTTTGCTGCACTTTACAGTAGATGATGAATCATATTTACTTCTCTCTTACCACACTGTATCCAGGCTACAGGGAAAAAAAAGATCAGTCAGGAGTGCAGATCACAGCATTAAAAGAATAAGTGCCTTGGACTGTTTCTGTCAGAAACATCACAGGTAAGCCAGGATTGGGCAGGTCACGTTAGGAAACAAAGCTCATCTGAGGAAAACAGAAATACTGAGTTTAAGTCAGAGAGTTTTGAATGTTGTTTAATAACCACTGTAAACTCAGACGACATCCTCCATGCAAGTGATTTTGTGAGTCATCATCCTAATTATTCAGCTTGAAATACTTGAAAACCTTGCACAGATACGTGCACTAAAGTCACAACAGCATAAACCCAGCAATGTGCAATCAACAGAACAAGATGGGAGCCTCTCGGCTTGTCTCCACACACCCAGATTAAAAATACTGCAGTTACAGTTTGAACTCAGCAACAGAGATGGCCAAGTCATTCCCCCTGCCTGTACCTTCATAAAGAGGTGATAATTCCAGCACTCAACAATGCTCCGCAAAGGAAGTTCCAAAAATACCACCATGGGCTTGTACATCACTGCCTAACACAGGATGCACTTAATGCTCGTCAATGCACCCACCTTCCATTAACACCTTCGTTTAACTGCTCAATTTACTAAGCCCATGATTCATTTCTGTCAGAAAAATACTTTGAAATTTTCTAAGATGATTCAAATTATTATTGTAACTGGCACCAGCCTAAACTACAGTCACTTTTTCCACAGCTAACTGCGAGCATCAGATGGGATTTACAAGTCCTACATTTCTGGATAGAGGTATGAAAAATATAACACTTTGCTGTGACTTTAACTGGCTTTCTGGTTTGGTTCCCAAAAGAGTTTGTGCTCTGGCTAAGATGAGCCACAGCACTTTTCTCTGCCAGGTTCCCATTCAGCACCTTCAATTCCTACCAAGTTGACAGCGCTTTGATCTTCAACTTCACATCACCCCAGCAAAACATGTAGGAGGTTTGCGAGTAGTTGCTGGTTATTTCCTTTCCTTCTCATGAAAACGATAATGCCAAGTCACTGTGGTTGGTTTGCAGCCCTGGATGTTATCAAGAGCTTTCTGGATTCTTTCCATTGTGTTTGTTTTGCCTTATTTGAGGAGCACAGACACTCTGTCTTGAAGGTGACCTGCTCTGCTGCGAAGCCTCTGATCCCTTGCAGCAATTTCTGTCAAAAGTTAAACATTAACATTTGCTTTTCTAAAGTCACTCACTAGCCCTTCCATAAGGAAAAATAAATCTTCTTCACTAATGACCACTAATCATCAGACTGGGTTGAAAGAAAAAAAATGCCTCAAGTCCATTTTTCCTTTGATTTTGTCTTTGGGGAACTGGTTCCAGTTAATACATAGCATACCCCTCCCTTGGCTAACCAGCATTGGCTGGAGGTGATTTATCCGACTGCCATTACCTAGGTAATTTGCCATGTATCATTACACCGTTGACCAGTGATTTGGGAGTCCCAGCAGTATCCCTGGGATGTAAAACTAGTGAGAACCTACTATATGAAAGCTGGAGTTATTATACTGCTCCTCTCTGAGCTATTTAAGCTACTTTTAGGAGACCCTGGAGCTTGCTCCTTAAAGTGCAGTATTTATTTTCCATGACAGTTGCAGACTTAAAAGCTCAGGGCCTGATCCAAAGACTCTTGTAGTCAATGGCAAACTTTCTACTGATTTCCTTTGCATCGAGGCTTCACACACCATATACACAAGTTACAGCCACAAAAGGACCCTGTTTTAAAGACGCAAATGATAGTTCATGAGGGATGAGGCTTTACACTTACCCCTATTCCTGCTAACAGCTGAGGAGAGGAAGAATAATGCTGCAGATTAGTTATATTGCCAACTCACAAACAAGTACACAGGAAGCAAGAAGACCCTTGAATTCAAGTCCTCAGTTTTACAAATTGGAAAATGTTTGGTCTCTTGTTCATTCTCTTTCACACCCAGAGGATTCACTGGGGGGGATTCATTAAAATGACCTTTTCCTTCTAACTGTTCGGGATTTTTGTGGATGGAGTCATTTCTACACAAAGTTTGCAACTATCAGTTCTGACTTCCTACTGATAAGAATTCTTCCCAAGTTAAAAACAAAAAGCATGTGCTCAGATCACTCAGGAAAAAAGTCTTCGGCTTCTGCAAATGATCCTAATCTGCAAATTAAGGATTTAAAAGCAGATACAAGTTAAATACAGGAAATCTTAAAGCAGTACTACACACGTTTTATACCACAATGATTGTGAATGTAACTTTTCTATAGTACAGAGGCAGTTTAGAGAGCCCTGAATCTGTGATTTATCCACTGGGTTTGCTTCGTATTCATAATCTCATGTTGTACATTTAAAACATCTGTTGTTCTGAAAGTTCATTGCAAAAAGGAGGGAACAAAATCCCCAAACAAGATCATAATATGGCTAAATCAATCCTCAGTTTTACTTTTACATTAAAGCTGCTTTAGGGTTTATGAGCCAGAGAAAGTTTGTCTCATTACCAAAAGGAAATGAACTTATGCCTTGCAATGACTATTTAGAGTACAGATTGTCATCAGATTGAGAGCTGGTGCTTTTAGGTAGCTAGAATGCAGCAATAACATATACTGAAGGCTATCAAAATCATACATAAGAGTTTAGAAATTAAACATATTAATACAGAAATTAATATGGTTTTAAAATACTAAATAGGAATTCTCCTTCTCTGTGTCAGAAATGGTACAAACAAATCCTTTTAAGACCAAGCATGCAAAGGTCTGTCTTTTTTTCTAATATAGAACATGCAACCTGAAAAACTAAAAGCACTTTTACAGCTAAAGACAAAAAACAACAATAACAAAAAAGCTTATGAAAAGGTAACTTGCCTTTTTCTCCCCCCAGAAACCAGGGAAAAAAAAGCATTTAAAAAAAGAACAGAGTAAGGATGAACTGACTGATGCAGATTTTGATGTTTCACGTAACAGAACGAAAGCAACCTCCTGAAACATTTATAGTGCCTATTTCCAGACCACGCATCCTCCTGGCCTTCCTCTTGACTCTAAAGCTAGCTGTAGGATCTTTCAACTTGAATATCCTTGTTTCACACCTGCCTTACAACAGGGACATATGTTTAAGTTATTACATTATGCACGTGTTCATATGACCTGCCAGGAGTCAAGGTTTCTGATCTGTAAAGAAAACAATGGCTTCCTATTACCAGTTAAGCAGTATATTGTGCGTATGAGTGCACTACAGCACAACTGCTGGGAAATTATATGCACCACATACGCTCCTTTGACCAGCGCCAATATTTTCCCCTGTGTCTACCTTTTACACTCTACTTGTACAAACTCATCTGAGGATTCCTCTACCTTATTCACTCCACAAACCAGATCTAAGCACACCTTGGCCGCAGCAGCTGCCCGCAATCCTTTTTGGAGAATTCCACAAAGAGGTCAGCTCTGCTTGTTAACATAGTTAAGGTGCCTGCTGTATTTAAATCAAGCTTAAAAAAAGAGTAAAACTGAATGGAGTCTAGTGAGAGAGAACAAGTCCATGTAAATGAAAAACATGTGCACATGTTCAATAGGTCAACTATGTAAAAACGTGTTATATACTGTGTTTATAGGTATTTTATTCACAGACAAGGTTGGCATTAGGGTTTTATTGATATCCTGGTGAAAAGCGTGTTAATCTAACAGTTGCAACCCCCTTTTCTCTGCATTTTAATGCAGACCACAAAATAGTACGGTAACATACAATTATTTTCCAAACATATTAACTTGCACTTAATTTACATGATATTTTGACTGTAAATCACTTCTGACTTTGTATCCAGATTTATTTGCAGGTGACCTATACATATCTGCCATTCCCATTCATATGCCAGATGAACACTTCTTAACTTTCAAGCCGAGATTACAGATCCCAAATCAGAACCCTGTGTTACACTGCAGGCTCATCTTCAGTTCAAAGGGCCACACATTTTACTGCAACTGATCAGACAATCTAATCCAAATAATACAGCATCACATTGCACTGTGCCTGGGAACATTCCAAAACTGGCCAAAAGAAACCAGGCTAAGTCTAAACATGGATGCCCAAAGTTAAAAAGCTATCACATAGCAAAGACCTTGAGGGTACAGAAAATCTATCAACACCAAGAAAACAACTACAGGGGGAAATCTGTACCTGCAAATAGTATTTACTTTCAGTGAAACTAATAACACAATTGTGAACAAGTACGATTTAGGCATGGTGGTGTATTGAGGCCTCTATTGCTTGCTTCATTGTAAGGTAGTTTTGACCACCCTGCACTCAAAAGACTTGCTGAGGAGCTTCGCTCACCTCCTGAAATCCTGTGCAACTGGATTTAGATCTGATTAGACTTTGGACTCTTTTAATCATGTATCTGAAAGCAATTCACATTTACATAGTCTGGAACTGTATCAATTCAGCACATTATGTCTATGTTTGCCCCTAACAAATCATGCCAGTTCTGTACAGAGCATAGCATCACCAAATGGTTTGGGTTGGAAAGGACCTTAAAGCTCATCTAGTTCCAACCTCCTGCCATGGGCAGGGACACCTTCCACTAGAGCAGGTTGGTCAAAGTCCTGCCTATAGGGGCATAGTAATCAGTTAGGGACTGCTAGGTACCAGTTTGGTACTACTAGATACCAGTAATTACAGTACAACACCCAGAATTCACTTTATCACCTCAGTAACTGTCCTTATCCAGCCATACCGCTAATGCATTTAAGGAACTAGAAGTCCTATAGGGAATGCATGAGCAACTATGGCAGGAAGTTGTTAGCTGCTGGGCTCACGACTCACAAATCTGCTTTCCATTTACACCTGCTCCAGCCAGAGCCTGCAGACCAGAAACAAACCTTTGATTAAGGCTGGGAGGTGTGACTGCAGAATACAGAAAACCATTTGTGTTACGTTCTTTCTCAGGCAACATTTAAGAAGCAATCGTGGATACTGGATTTTTAGAGGTTTTATTACATTTTAAATCAATAGGCATGCATGATACAAAGGGTCAAATTTAAGGAGATAATGCTATCTATACTCCTACCTACAATAAACACATTTAATACATAGTTATTAATTGTACTGTAGGTTATAAGCCCACAATATAAACCTACATGCAATACATATTTATATTAACTAGAGAAACAATATTATTCAATTTTGGTTTCCATTTCCTACTTCTAGACTTGGAACAAAATTTTTATCTTAATTAAAGAAAAAAGTGAAAATAAAAGGATCTTTCCCTCACAGAAAATACTGTACTCTGCAATTAAAGATCCTCTTTTGCAGTTGATATGAATAAGAAGAAAATCTGAGCACTAAGTACAGATAATTTTCAAACCACTCCTTTATTGTTTCATGGATAACACAGCAACTTCAGGGAATGTGTGAACAGAGAGGGATAAAGAAAACGAGGAAAACTGAAGTTAAAGCCATCTTCTCTGAATAATTAATTCCATTTGTAACAGGTTTTTGTGTTTAAATAATATCATTTTCTTTCAAAGGTATAAAAAGGATATTGCTCTACACCCTTCCAGAAAACAGCAGAAACCTCAACAGAAAGACATGGGCTGCACAAAGGAATTAAAATTAAAAGGCTAAATTTGGGGCTAAAGAAGTGCTGGAAATACTCTGCTAATTCAGATTAATCGTATAAAAAGAGAAGATGACAAACCCTCTGATTCTCACTAAATGATGTTAACTCCACCATTTCCATAAGCAGATACTTCAGGTTCTATGTCAATATTCAAGTCATTTCAAATCCTTTTTTCAGCCACTGATTATTCCACTGAAAAGGTATCTACACATCTGAGCATGAAGCCACATGTCCGTAAGAGTATATTCAGATTTTTAAATGGCAGCATTTGTGACACTGATCTGAGAACATTTGTTTCAAAACACATCTAGACAAAAACAAAAATGATGCGAATGAGTATGTTGCCTTTTTTAAATTGCTATTAAGGGTAAGTATTTGTCATCATAAATTGTTTTGGTAAAATCTTACCACAGGATTTATCTGTTAAAAGATAGGTTTCTACTGAACGTATTCACATTTTCCATGGGAAATCCTAAACATCATCCCTCTGCTTCCTCCTCATTTCAGGAGAACTCACTTATCTACTGTGTTAACTTTTTAAACCATACTTAACTTCTACTACAAGAACTGAATAACAAATCTGTATTCCCTGCTTTTTCTTCCATCTTTCCAGGGTTTAAAACATTGTTCCATCCCACAAACATAATAAAGTATATACACGTGTACATAGCCCTTTTCTACTTTTTGCGGATCAAATCAGTAGCTGCCAAGTAAAACCAGAAGCATTCTAGATAGGCACGTGATGCATCTGGAGGATGTGGAAGGAAAAGGACAGAGATTTCAAGAGGAGAAAGAAAACTGACAAAAAGGAGAAGATTCCTCAGATTAGGGAGGTAATCCTCATCTCTTCAACACACATTTCCCACAACCATGCCCACTCTTCCATTCTAACCAGTTTTTACCATCAAACAGTCATTATCTGTAACTGATGAGACTATCTTCTAAGACACAATTACTTTCTGCTTGGCAAGATTTCTTCCACCTTTATTACCTGAACTTCTAAACTCCTTAGCAAGACCAATTTAATCAGAATATCACACAGATAAAATTTAATTACATGTTTTACATGAACCACAAATCTGATAATTCAGGAAACAGTTGTCACTGATGAGATGGATCAATTATAAGACAACTAAATACCCACAGTTAAGCAGCCAGAGCTGCTTACTTTCATTCTACGCAAACCTGTGAAATGCTACATCAAAACAGACAACTATTTTAAATATTACAAAACTCCTCTAACGGAATTGAGTTTGAACAAATACTATGCCCAAGATGAATGATCAACCTTCTAGTGATACATGCTTAATTAAATGAACACCCCGGCGTAATCTGTTACACAGAAATGCACTTGCAAAAGGAATTTCAATGAGGGTCACCATTCAACGTACATGAATATTGACATTTGAAATGCAAAAGGCATTTCAACAGAGGAGCAAAGACATTAACCATGGCCACTGAGGAGGGGATGATATATATAGAAGAGAAATACAAACAACCTAAAGTTGGTGGAATTCTTCAGACAGAATGACAACAATGTAAAATTGGGACAGACAATGAGAAGAGTCATACAGTTCAGTCACATGGAGCAGGATTTGGTACGGGGCATATTATTTGAAGCAGTGTTCTGAAGGCTGAAACTTCACAAGCTTATTTCCTGGGATTTGATCTGAACTAGATTTTCAAAAGCATTTGAAAGCAACTCTGCTCTTTCTGAACAAAAAACCCAGACCTCCCATTACTCTTGAGAACACACCAGCTCTTGAAACAGCATTTAAACCACGCACATTTTATTTCTTACAATTTCCATTCAACTCATTTATGTGGAGAATGGGTGAACTGCAAGAATTTTTGGTAGCCTTATCAGAAGATTAAAGAAAATACAGATACCGGGGAATAGGAAATCTTGTAATGAAAAGCATGACACACAGCTCAAAACTCTGAAACCAAACTGTGCTCCCTAAACATCTGGCTTTCTTTTGCAGGGTTTTATGTCCATAATAATAAATAAGTCAGGTTTAGGAGTGCCAGTTTATTAAGTATTTAAAATAGGCTACGCTACAGCAGCTGCCTGGATCTCACGGCATGTCGAAATAGACCAAATGTTCCCTGTTGGTAACAGTATATTCAAATACAAGTATTACTATTATGGATTGATACTAATAAACACAAGGTTTAATTTTAAATGGGGCTTAAAAATCCATTTCCTTCCTTTACCATTTGCTATTTATTTTTTAGCTACTGAATATTCCTGGACAGTTAGCAAAAATCTTAAACATTTCATCACTTCGGATGTAACAGTACAAGATTTCTGAATTAAAGTTACTTTTCTGGAATCAAGTAAGAAAATACATACCATGTCTGTGTATTTTTCTTTTCAAGCTTTCTTTTTAGCTCATGCCTTACAGTCAACTCACCAATTCCTATCATCTGCACCGAGGCTGACAGTGAAAGAACAGGCTTTTAACGTCACCACTCCTACTTCTTACTCTCTCAATTAGACTTTTTGGTCTTAGGAGCCTATGAAGATGACTGAAAAGAAAGTACTTTTCATCTGGATTTAATTTATAAAATGTGTAAACTCCATTTCCGATACGAAGCAATGTTCACAACCAGCTAATTAGGATGTCTGACCCTTTGGGTAGTCATTTGGATTAGGGCACTAGGAATTTTATTACTTTAAAGGAAATCTCTAGGTAGCAGAAGGACAATTGAATTGTTAATAAAACTGGCTTTAGAGAACCCTTGCACATCAGGTGCAGCATGGAGAGGGAAACAAGTTAACTATAGAGCTATGAGTGCTCTTGGTTAAGAGCCAACAGCTGTAGACAGCTCCCACAGTCTATTTATCAGGTTGGTTAGGTCTTGTCATTTAGAGGCCGTGACTGTGATTGTATTGTAAAAACTAACTTTGTTTCCAGTTGCTTGGACCTGAAGCAAGGCAGCCATGGAAAAAAAAGCTCATGGAAAAGAACAGCTGCATACAACCCCTGCAACGACTGAAAGAGGATGAGGTCTAGTCCATGCACGTGACAGACATAAAAAGACACAAGAACTACAAGCACCTCTACCTTTGCAAAACATGCAAATCTCATAAAAGATTCCAATGTTGTTCACCAGCCCTTCTCTAAACTAGAAACAACATCAGACAAAGGTGGGGCTAATTCTGGAGACTCAAACAACCTATGGAAAAGATGATCTCTGCCTTCTGCCCACAATAAGATGGAATCCAACCCAGTATAATGACTTTGAGCTGTACGCTGCAGTACACATTCTAGTATTTGGCATGGGAATGGAATTTTTATGCCAAAGATTTTTGCTGTGACAGAAGGATGACAATTAAAATACTTCAAGACAAGAAGAAAGAAGTTTGCTTTTAAAAAAAAAATGTTTTCATCATCTGGAATTTTTGGAAAAGAATTTTCCAATCCACAACACAGCCTGCATCAAAACTAAGCGGACTAAAAGGAATTTTTCTTTTCCCTCTAAGAATCATAGAATAGTTTAGGTCGGAAAAGACCTTTAAGATCATCAAGTCCAACCATTAACTTAAGTTCACCACTATACCAGGCCCCCAAGTGCCAGATCTACATATCTTTTAAATACTTTATGGGATGGCAACCCCTCCACTTTCCTGGAAAGCTTCTCCAATGACTGACAAGCCTTTTGGTGAAGAAATTTTTCCTAATATTCAATCTAGATCTCCACTGGCACGAGTGGTGGTCGTTTCCTCTTGTCCTATTGCTTTTTATGTGGGAGAAGAGACCAACACCCATCTCACTACAACCTCCTTTCAGGTAGCTGTAGGCAGCGATCAGGTCTCCCCCAAGCCTCCACTTCTCCAGACCAAACCACACCAGTTCCTCTCATCACACTTGTGCTCCAGGTCCTTCACCAGCTCCATTGCCCTTCTCTGGCCCTGCTCCAGCACCTCAATATCTCTCCTGTACTGAAAGACCCAGAACTGACACAGGATTCGAGGTGCAGCCTCACCAGTGCCCAGTGCAGGGGGACAATCACTCTCCTTGTCCTACTGCCCACACTATCCCTGATACAGGCTAAGATGCTGTTGGCCCTCTTGGTCATCTGGGCACACTGCTGGCTCATGTTCAGCCAACACCAACACCCCAGGCCCATTTCCAACAGGCAGCTTCCCAGCCACTCTTCCTTAAGCTTGTAGCACTGCATGGGGTTGTTGTGGCCCACGTCCAGGACCCAGCACTGAACCATCTCCCCTCAGATTATGATTCTTCTCCCCTTTGAGATAAGCGTACCCAATCTGTTGGCAGCAGGCCCGCTGCTGTGTGAACTGGCCCATGAGGCACTGCCAAAACTGCAGTAAATTTGTTCTCATTTATTACTAGAAATTCAAAAGTTAGGGGCATAAATATATCGCAAGCTGTTTGTAACTAACAATGGGTACAAACAATCATTGAAACTATTCATGGATTTCACAGCATCAACAAAGAGATTAATCTGAACTAGTTTACCACTGTTCTATTCTATGGAATGCCATCAAAAGCAATAAATTCTCAAAATAGCCATTTTGCAAGTGTTGGTTTCCTCTATAACAAATCTCAGTAAGCCAAAGTTTTCTATAGGATTCCATATATCATTTTAAAAAGCATAAGAAATAGGGATTTGTTATTCCAAACTAGTAAATCCAGAGTAGCCAGGATCAGCCTGTATAAGAAAGAATCACTTAAGTAATAAGCAATTTCCTGAGTTACGACACTATTTTTCAAGTTCTGTGTGGTTTACTTGATGCTGTTTCAACAAAGAAAGTTGATGCTCCCTGAAGCACTTGCAGCTACTCAGCTCCCCACCAGAAATGCTCACCTTTTCCAGAGCAGCCTACAGTCTGCTTCCTTAACCTATTCCAGACAAAACGAGTGAGGTTAAGTGAAGAATTTAAATGGTAGGGTTTTGCTAAGCAAGGTCACTTTGTCTGAAGCAGTTTAGACAGCATTCAGCAATTAGCTCCACTCAGGAGTCTAAATTGTTGCTAATCTCTGACAGGGTGGCGGGGAAAGAGGAGGGAGAGGAAGACAATCTGTGGAGAGGTTACGGATTATTCCTTTTACTGACAAGCAGAATACGAAAGACCGGATGTCTGTGACCTAAAGCATTAGACAATTGCACTTGTGAGTTTTATAATGCGTATTGCAGGGAATAGAAATCGCTGGGAATTAAAGCCTGTCTGGATTGGTTAAATCATCAGATGCAAAGTGTTAGAATTGCTGGTCTTGTTTCCCTGTTTAATCTCTTGTCGAGGGAGTCCCCAAGGCGTTCTTTAATTGTGTTTATCCAGCAAAGCAATGATATATCACATGTGGCAGTACAAAAATATTTTCATGCTGATTACATAGGTTTGTGCAGCTCTGATTAAGGTACTTCTGTTTTAACTTTACAGCTGGATTTTCGCATTTACTTGTGAACTTCTAACTGAACACTTGCAGGATTTGCACTCACATAATTAAAGAATATGAGCAAAAATTACATCTGGTTTGGCTTCATTCTAATTGCTTTTCTTTTACATGATTAGATTGAAATACAATTCCATTCAGATGTCTACTATGCATTTATTGCATGTACCTCCACAAACAAAAGCAAGCCTGTTCCCTTGCTGATTACCCATGCAAGCAGCAGAGTACCTAAGATTAACTGTAAGCCCAAAACCTAATTCTACATCTCTCAAGAAAAGCAGCTTGCAATTGTTTTGTATTTTACTCACTTGCTGTTGCAGCGCTGCACATTTTCCAAGCACAAATGATACGAATAGTATCAAATACAGTCTTTAATCTAATTCAATACTCAGAGTAATTAGTTTCACATGTAAACTACCACATGCAAAAATACCAAACTTGCTTATATCTGTTTTACACACCAAATATATCCCCTCTTATATAGGAACTGTATGTATAAGTGTTTATAGATACCCTAATGCTATATACTACAGAAGTAAACTGCAACTTCAATTCAGCAGTGTTAAGGATTTGCTTAAACAATTCTGAATGTGGGTAATAATGATCATCACACTAGATTTTTGTATCATTTAGCATGTGTAACAGCTTTGCTGAATAGAAGTATTTTCTTAAGATACAGTTGTATAGCAGACAAGTATGTAGCAAGTGAAAGCTACTCGGGCATAGAATCACCGACTGGTTTGGGTTGGAAGGGACCTTAAAGTTCACCTAGTTCCAATCCCCTGCCATGGGCAGGGACACCCTCCCCTAAACATGTTCCTGTATGTCAGGTCTCCAATAAGCTACAGACTAATTTTTTTCACTTTTAAAATACATTAAGTAAAACTAACGATCCACAAACAACAAACCAACATGAAACATTTCTGTTCAAATGATCCCATGCAGCCTGTGCAGAGACCTCCAAAACCTGACATCAATTTTACGCACCACACGTTAGACACAACAGTAGAAAGTCCTCAAGAGTTAATCCCAATCGGTTTGCACTGGTTTCTGTCACTGCCAACACACATTTGAAGTCAGATGTGCTTGTCTGCATGTATACCCGGGTGCCTAACAGGACATCAAAGTCATTGCACACTATTTTCAAAAGCAGTTTAATAAAAGCAAATAAGCCAGTGATTCTCTTTAAAAAAGAAACAGCACTCGGTGCTCAAATTCCATTACATTTCACAGGAATTTAAGAGCTCAACTCCCTTAAGGTCTTTAATGTAGGTTAGCTACATACCATTTATCAAAACAGGCACTATTTGATCCCCACTTGTGTAAAAAAAAGATGGGCACCAAGAGGCAGCTTCAGCATCTTGAAGTCAGTGATTTACATATATCGATATAACCTTATATATGGTGCCTCCACAGTCATTACCTAATAACTACTTTATTGCTTCCTGACAGGGGCCTCCTTCACTGCACCACAGCCATTAAATAATACGCTCTGGCTCCCACACCTCTTCCACATCACGGGTCTATCACTGGATCACTCAAAAAAAGCTGAAGACCAGAGCAGGTGTGATTTACCTTTTCAAAAGAACTCGGGAGAATTTTCAGAGTGGTGCCAACTCAACTGGATGCACTCAAACCACCTTTCTTACAGAAACTGACTTCATAAAAACAGCCTTAACGCCACACACTGCCTTTGAGGAAAGGAGGTATTTGAAAAGTGGGTGCTCGTATGCTTCTCAGGATACCTTCCTGAAGGCGAGGATGGCTCTTCAATGCCATCTAGGCAATTTTTCATTCTTCAACTTGGCAATTCTTTCTACTCTCTGTAATAAAAGCGACTGTCCTTCTTATCACCCAAACAGTGACAGCCTGTAGTATTTAACACAAAAGCAAAGTATACAAATGTACAAGATCACTCAGTATAGACCAGCAAGAAAGAAACTAACAGCAGAACCTAGAGGTTGACCTCATGTTGTTTTGTAACATAAGCACTTTCCACCCAAAGGGCAAAAGTCAAGGAGGGTTTGACTGTGGAGTCAAAATAGTCTTACCACTCTGTTATTTTAGCCTCCCTTTCTTCCTCCTGATTATTCCACTCAACATAACCTACAGCCTTTAGTGATAAACCTGCTGGCGCACAATTTATAGAGAAACAACACTTGACTCTCTCTCAGCTACTTATCTGTTCAAGCAGTCAAAAGAAAAACCCCTACTATATATAGTGACTCCTTGGTGTCTAGCCTTCTCCCCCCACCCTTGTGTTTTTGTATGTGCATTGGACACAAAGGTTTTAAGCAGCGCACAGACAGCAGTTCACTTTCACAAGAGGACATAATAGATGCTTTTTCACAGAGCTGAAGGCAGCTTGTAATGCTTGGTTGATCACGAAAAGTAACCATGAAGGGATGGTAAGATCATGTATCTTTGCCTGTATCAAAGAACACAAGACCCCTAAGTTTATGCCACTAATTAAGAATTAGTATGTACTCGCATGTGGTTCAAACAAAACACAGCTTATTCCTTTGTAAGAATAAATTCAATCGCATCATCTTATTTTTATAACTAAACAAAAGCAGCAAAAGGGGAAGCAAAAAATTACTAGGTACTTACTAGGTAAGGAAATTACTTTTCTATTGTCATGAATCTGGGAAACACCACTGACTGATGTATGGAAAAAATCGTGGAGAACGTGAAAGGTGTTTTGTTGTAAACAGCACCCCAACACTAATTCAATAATGGAACATTTCCAACTCAGGTTTTTACAATGTCAAACTGCTATTCCAGTGAACTAATTCAACTAATGGAACATTTCCAACTCAGGTTTTTACAACGTCAAACTGCTACTCCAGTGGTCAGAAATAAGTCACTTTCCCCTCAAAATTTCATTTATAGACCAATGCTGACCACCTCCTCAGACTGGAGACATGGGTTTTTCTGGAGTCATGCAAAGGTCATATTCAGTGCAGTATTTGGGCTTCTCTTTCTGTGTCCAGTAATATAACCAAGAAAGAGCTGAAGGACCTCTGAGAAGGTGTGAAGGAGCAAGTGAACACTGGATTGCAAGAAATTAATACCTATTGCAGCCTGCAATCTGGAAACACAGTGGGCAGAGAAATTAGTCTGATAGATCTCAGGCAAAAGCAAATATGCTCAAATCACAAGTAATGTGCACAGGAAAACACTTACTAATGTACAGGGAACTCGAATTTAAACCAGAGAAAGCAGAGAAACAATGAAGTAGCGTAAAGAAATGAACCAGGAGAAATCTGAAATTTCATCAAATTCTTAGAAATTCCAGACAGTTCTTTATATTATTTAATTTGTTGCAGCCTGGGCAAGGAAAGAAGAAAAGAAGGCATGTTCCATATACTACTACAGTGCTCCTGCTGTAGGTATCCTTGCCTCTTTCTCAGCCGTATTTACTAGACAAAATAACAATTGGTTTTAATCACTTAGCACAAAACAATAAAACGATGTTAAAGGGAAAAAAATATGGATTTACACATCTTCAAAATATCTAAGAAAGAAAAATATCAATAAAAAAGAGTAATAGAATAATATCAGCTAATTCCAGCTGTGAGATCTGCATGCCTACATGTGGATGACACATGAACCCAGAGGAACCTAACCTGATTTTTGCATAACATGTTGAGTTTGCAGAACTGAAATTTATTAAATCAGTGCCTTGCTTTTTATTGAATAGAAAATGGATCATGTTTTATTTAGAAACTTTCATTAGAATACTCTTAGAAGCTACAAATGATATTACTATTTCATTCTAAGTCTTTAAGAAAATACTTTTTTATTAATTTAAACAAGCTTTTAATCAGTAACTCCCACATGGTTTCAAAACCCAACTTGTTCACAATCTGTGGTCTACATATGGTGACTACTGAAGTTGACCATTAAGAAATAGATTCATCAAATTAAGTGTACTTGAGCAAGATGTCAGCCTTCTGAGAGAACAGAACTGCAAAGGTTACTGCAACACAGATCTCCTATCTGCTCTTCATAGCTTTCTAACACAGATTAAAGGACAATATGAAATAAGGATAACGCTGTCCTGAAAACAACTGTACAAGAAAGTGCACCTACAGGCAGTGGCAATAACTTGACTTGGCTCTTACATCAATCAGAATGAGTATTCTCGTGTGCTGGCCATATGCAGGTTGCGTAAGAGTGTTAGAACTATGAAGAAATAGCCAAGGGACTCATTTATATCTGTTTTTGCAGATGAGACAATTTAATATGAGGATCCATGGGGTGCATGGCTGTAAATCTTTGACTGAAAATTACACATGGAGACAGAAAGCAATGGAGTTATTGCAAGAGTTTGAGCCTAACAATGAACATCTCAGAGCCCCTACAGCATCAAGTACAGGGTGCCAAAGACATAAATCACAAGCCCAAATGAAAATGAAAAAGAAAATGTTTTATTTGTGCAAAAACATGAGAAAGGGTGACTTAATTAGAGAACAAAACCCTCACTATATCCAGTTGATTTATAAGGGCTTTTTATCTATGAGACAACGGTACTTTGCATTACATCTCTCTGCAATAAAGGGCAGCAGTTATCCTTCACTACCACAGTGAGCACAATAATACAACAAAGGTTTTAGGAAAGGTACATCTGATTATATCCATTACATAGTCCATAAAGTAAAACAACACTTACTGTCATTTAATTACTCCCAACCATCCTGCCTCCAGAAGTATCTCAAAAGGCAGGCAGGCTCACCACTATCTTAGCACAGCTTTACCAGAAAGACACTGCCATGAGTCTCCTACTGCTAAGACAAAAGCATTTGCTGATATTATTGTCATGAATAATAAAGCTGATATTATGTAGAATATTTTACAGAGCTTACAGTACTAATTAATAAATTGTGAATTAATACATTCACACGAGATGACCACACCTTTACAGAACAGAAAAGTGCCCCTGTTCAATTCAGATTCAGAGGTCTTTAAAACTCTTCGTGCCTGTGGTCTGTGTTCTCCTGTGGTGGGAGATCGTGCAAGTACTCTCAAGCACAGGATGTCTTCAAGACACAGAATTTAATATTTCTATTTCTCTGAGCCAGGTTATCCACATACCTTGCCTGCCCAGCAGCAATAAGGTCAAACTCCCTCCAGCTCTCCTTCCTTAGCCAGCACCAATCTCATGACCACATTTTAAAGGCAGGTGAGATCAAGTAAACCCTTAGGCCAGGCAGCATGCCTGGTTTGCCACGTTGCAGGTGAGTGAGTGTAGGTGCAGACAGAGCTGCTGCATTATCATTCCCCAGCAGAGAAAACAAAATTCTCAGGTCCCTAATGTGTGAGGCTTAAAGACAAGGGTCAAACATCTATCTTAGGCATTATACCACTATACCAAAGAGCCTCAGTTCCACCTATGCTCCTGCACCACAATCTGTGGCATAAACCTTCAGAAACATCGGAACATAATACACAAGGCAGAGGTGCGTTAGGTGGAATTTAGGTTACCGATATTTGGTGTTGTCACCCAAAAGAGACTTCAGTAATTAAGCCTCTATTGAGCTGATGGAGTCCAGTTTCTCCACAGTGTAATTAAGAGAAGCTTACATAATAAATAGAAGCTTGTAGTAATAGCTAGTCCTATTACCTACTATGATTTAGGCAGCATACGTAACTGAGCAAGGCACATGGGTGCAGCTACCTTCTCCAATGCCAGCCTTGAGGACACACCACTTGGAGAAGCAGGAGACAGGAATGAATGTCTTATCAAAAACATGCTGTGCTCCTCTCAGAATACCAAATTGCCAGGCTGCTGGCAATTTTCATCTCTGAACCTCCCCCTCTAGACACAATAGGCATTTTACAGCTTCTAAAGCAAAATCTTGCCAGAAGCATTAACAGAACACAGCTTATACTCCTCCTCCCCATGAAGTAGTGATTCAGCTACAGAATAGTAAGGCTTAAAGCATGCTGAAAATACTACTTTGCATGCATATTGTCTCCTTGTACTCCATTGTCTTCTCTGTTTCCACTTCCTTCCTCCTGTTTTGTCCTCTGCCCGACCGCTCGGGCACAGGCTGCTCGCCGCTTATACAGCACCTACTATAGCAGGGTCACAGCCTGTGAAATGAATTCCAGTGCACTACCACACTATAAACAACCACCACCAAGAGGCCTGTCAGAGCAAATTAACTAAGTATACTTTGCTGCTGCGTGGCTCCCAATTGCTTCTTTTAAGCAGTTTCTCCTACTGATTTATGAAATCCAGTTTTCTGCAATGCACTAGATGGCTTAGTGCAAACTACTGAAATTCTGCTTGACTTAGGCAAAACACTCCATCAACAGAACAACTTATACCACCATCTGCCCCCCTTCATCCACATTGACCTCAGCTACTCCAGTCATGAGGGTATTACCCAATCTGCGCTCATTTCTGAACCCTCAGTCCTGTGGCAAGAAATATCTATTAGGGCTGGATGCAGGTACGCTCAGTGAACCTCTCTATTGTACCCTGCCACTGTACATACTTGTAGGTGGGACTAGTTAGATGGGAGGGTAAGGCTGGGAGAGGGCAGGTTACAACCTCTTCTCCCCTCATGCTTCAACCATAAGACATTAATGGATGGAGTATACAGGACCTGACTGGCATTTGGAAGACTTTTCCCAGCAGTAGCTGCTTGCTACAGCTTGGTCTAGACATGAAGAATTTAAGAAGTTTCCTTGTAACCCCCATGGGAAACGGCCAACTGTGAGAACTGCTGGTATTTCCTGACAGCCACAGCATCCTGCCCTCTCCTGTAGAATAAACAACGCTGACAGCACTAGTGCACCAGAAGTGGGCTTACCAGGCTGCTGCAGCACCAGGGAACTTCCACCCGCTTTCCACTTCTCCTCATCACCATGAGCCGTTCCTGCCACACTCATCCACATGCCCACAGTTACACAAGGGAGTACATACAGAAGAACAGAGCATATACAGCAAAGCAGGATTATAGCAAAAGCTTACAGACATTCCCACTGTTTCTTTCATTACACATCCTTATGACAAATACTATAACCTGTATACTCTCTTCAGCCTATTTTTACACAGTAATTACACTAAAGTGAGATTTCATGTGCTGTATAAGATCAGGCATGGGGAAAAGTTAAATTTAAAGTATGTATCTCTTTTAGCCCACCTTTACCTCAAACTACAAGCAATCATAAAATTGGCTTTATAACTTCAAATACACACACTTCATATCTGTACACTTTTGGCAATAATAATAACAACAACAATAATAATTCCTAGCTTTTAAAAATCAGAGCCAAGAAATGTATACTGCATTATTATTAGCTATATCCCCACCACTACCTTTATGGAAGCCTAAAAGGAAACCTTTAAATATGTGGTGAACATTAATTCTTAAGTGAGGAACAAGATGTCAGGCCACGAACCCAAAAAAACCCAGAAGAGGCTACCTATACAACAATATACTTACACTTCTTAAGAACCAAACCCTGCACAATTTCAGTAGGATTTGGCCTCCCCATACAATTCCTATCCGATATATTCAGAATTTGTCAAAACCATATTTCAGGACTCCAGGAAATTCCTGCATATCCATCTACCAAGCTTGATTAGCCTGCAAAAACCAATGGTGGGAGCATGGCAGCTACCAAAGACAAGCTCAAAGGTAGGTCAGGAAGTAACAAAGCTCCATGTGAAGGAGGATCAGCTGGCTTCAGGTGCTTGCTGCATCATCAAGCAATATGGGCATGTCCCTTATTCATCAGGACTACATCCAATTCCCCCATCATTTTCTTCCAAACCAAACTTCAGGAGCCAACTCAAAGTTCCAAGCAGCACAGTGAACATCAGATGGACACAAATGCCCACAGACATCACCAGCTGCTTCTGGGAGATGAGGGTTGCAGGCCACCAGCTACACACTGGCCAAAGATGAACAGAGCAGGAAGACGCATGTGAAGTATCTTGGTATGGCCTTGTTGGGAAAGACTCCATAGAACAAGGCAATTCAATGGCTAACAGAGGCCAAGAGTAAGAGAGAACAGATATACTCAAACCAGGATCCCACTTCTGGTTGTTTTTAGTCAGCCTAAGCCAGGCAGCTCATTTCGAATCACACTACACCACTGTGGCACTTGGTGAAGTCCGAATCCAGCCAAACAGTGCCAGACACACCGAGTCACTCGTGCCTTCTGTCAGGCTGGTAAAACATGCCACAGAGATCCTAGACCTGGCTTGGAAGGAGAAGTTTTATGTGACTGCCCGAGCCAGTGAAGGTGGCAGGCAGCGAGTGTGCGCTGATGTGTGCGCCACGGGGAGAAGTTGAGTCACTGCTCGCTGTGCCAGCTGGACCCGAACACGAGTTTAATAACCTGGTTCACTGCAGTGATCATGCCTGCTTGCTGCTGCTGGCATAATATGCTTTTATCTCTAAATGTCACAGGCAGGTTACTGCGGCCGCCTTTTTTCCAGTAGGTGAATAGAAATGTGGAAATTCCAAGCTATAAAACCCCAGAATGAAAGAGAACAGAAAAAATAACGGATCTACTTTTGACGTTGTTTGTTGCCGGCATCAACTGGCTCCACGATTCTAGCTCCGCATTAGGAAAGGAAAGCAACAAAAATAAGCCTGTCCTCTGTGGTCAAGTTGTAACTGCTGAAATCTTGGAATTATTTTCAGGGCAAATTCGTTCTGCAAAAGGTTTTCTTGGAATGGGGCAGGGAAACATCAGGCAAGGAAGTAACTTCTTGTGAGACAACCTGAAGAAACATGTCCAGACAAGTGAGATGTAACCAACTGATTGCTCGCCAGGAAAGTTGCATGTAAATGCCACTGAATATCCTCAAGAAATGCACAATCTGTACTGCCTCATTGCTCGATAAATTCCTTCTCCAGCTGGGGTTGGTCAGTTTTGAACTCTGTTGCACTGCAGGAAAAGAACTGATCTCTAGATGGGTATAAACACTATTGGGACCTTGTTCAGAGCTTTTTAACCAGATGTCAATGTGATACTGGTAAACAATCATCTTTACCTATCACACATAGGAACAGCAAGGTCAACAGTAAGATTTTCAGGGAGAACCTTTGAATCTTAGTGCCCCAGTTGACTGTAAAACATGCTCAGCCCACACTGCTCCAAAAGCTTCCAAAAAGCAAGTTAAAGTCATCCCAAAAAGTCTGTCACCCCCAAAAGCTGGCACCCACTAACAGAGGGACTTTTATAACGTTCTGGTTTATGTGTTGTGCTGTGTCACAGAAAAGGCCAATGATAAAGAAAATGAAGGTGAAGGATTATTTTTCATTCCTCAGCCATCAGGTTGCACATGTCTGCTGACCATTGAACTTGTTTTATTTGCAAGGGCAGCAGAGAACAATAACGGTTCTCCAGCAGAAAGGGAAATAGAAAAGTTACAGAATCACACATAACCCTCCCCAACATCCTTTTAACGATCAAAGGAAAAAAGATAACCATATTTCCATTGTGGATAATGAAATCTACGATTCAGGTCACCTTCTTGCCCGCTTGTTGGAAGAATTAAGTTAAGGAGCAAGTCCCGGTTTCCCACTTCAAATGTTCATGCCATATTCAAAGATAATTTATCCTTCATTTACCCTCTTCCATCAAAGAAACAGAACAGATACAAAACAGGCTTTTAGAAATGTGAAGATCATAAATCTGATCATATTTAAAAGGAAAGAACATTTGTGTATTTTTATACTTTTCCAGCATCTAAATAGGGAAAATGACTCGCTTTGCTCCTGTTCATTCTGGATACAAGTCAGATACGTCTCTCAACTAATTTGCCAGTGAGGAAAATGGCCTCACTAAGGATTGCCAGGCCTTCAGAAGGCTGTTTCTAAGCTTTGAATATTGCCAAGAGAACAAAACTGCATCAATGTATGTCAGGGAGACACTGAAGAACTTGTGTACAATATTGGAGCTCTATCTGGAGCTGAGATTCAATAAGGTCTTGTTTCTTTGTGATAAAAGCTATTTCCTTAGAAATAAAACAGAAGTGCAACTTCACATGGACAACCACAAAGTGTAACAACATAAATGGTCAGGGCCATTCACAGTGTCACTACCAGACTAGACAGGCATACAAAATACTATGCTTGTCTCACAAGGCTCATTACATAAAGCCATACAGAAAACGAAACAGGATTGAGTCAGCATTTTCTGCCAGGAAAAACATTATAGGGCTTACCAGCTACTGAGGACAGGAGACTGTGAATTCACAGAAAAAGCAAAAATGATGTGATTCAGGAGCTAAATCCCTCCTCAAAGAGAACTGGAGTGGGATGGAGTCAAGTGGTTCAGCCAGCCCACAGCAGGACGCATTAGCAGGATTACTGGAGATATCTTATGCCAGTTCTATACCTCAGAGTAGGAAATCATAGAATGGTTTGGGTTGAAGACACCTTAAAGCTCACCTACTCCCAACCCCCTGCCACAGGCAGAGACACCTTCCACTAGAGCAGGTTGCTCCAAGCCCCTGTGTCCAACCTGGCCTTGAACACTGCCAGGGATGGGGCAGCCACAGCTTCTCTGGGCACCCTGTGCCAGTGTCTCACAACACAAGCAGGTTTATGTGCCTGCCTCAGTGCCTTCTTGGACAGCACGTTAAACCTTTTAGTGACCTTCTAATTTCTCTTTGATAAATCCATTTGAATATCAAAAGTTTAGACTGTGATTTCTTTTGTTAATATTATTATAATCCATGTTAAATCAATGATGTTACTTTATACAAATGGTTTAGCCTATATTGAGAGCACTAAATTTTCACCTCACCAGACCGTGTGGGGACTTGGGTGCTGCATTTTAATCAAAGAGGCAGACTGTAATCACAGCTTGGACACAGACACAGAAATTTTGGCTTGAACCGGACATGAAGAACAGAAACATGATGAAAAACTCAAGTCCAACATTCTTTTTAACCATTTGCACAATAAAAACGCACTCACGTAATTACTCTTGTAGAAGCAACTCATTTTCTCCCGCTCTACAGATGATGTGAGGTCTAAACTTCATATTAGCTCCAAAACAAACAGACCTCTAACCAAGTTCCTTTGGATTTCCCTGACTAGCAAACACTGGCCCAGTGACAGAACTGAAGTTGTTTTGGTTAGATACTGGTAGCCTGATAGTGAGTTTAGAAACTCTAAAAAACACTGTACCATGTGCCTGGAAATACAGCAGCAGACTGCATCTCTTCAGCTCTACTAAGTGACAATCCGAAGCAGCACATGGATGTCATGGATAATATACATAGAAATTATAGCTATCATTTACCTCAGTAAAAAAAGGCAGATATATAGGTCATTAACAGCCTTCTCTTGGTATTTAAATTAAAAAAAATAAATAATTTGCTATATATTCCGATGTAGAAGCTGATTTACTCAGTAGCAGGGAATAATACCCATAGTAGTAGAGCAAAAACGGCTGATGAAGCACCAAAAGCCAAGTTAGATTTTGAAGATTCATGAATCTAAAATATTAGAGCTAATTGCAAAGATTTTTAAACCAGGCTCTTGTCCCTTTATTTTACACAAGGCCAGAGAAGTCACATAGGGCACTATCAAATTATTTTATTCTCAAATACTATTCATCATTCAGGACCTTCCTCTTCCTTTGAACCTGAATTGAAGTCAGAGCCATCAGTCAAATGCAACGTTTGTTAAAACTCAGCTTTTCAGAGCCAGGGCAGTGATTCAGGTCACACCTGAATTTTCTCCAACATGTCCCTGTAGCAGAACTCGACTGCCCTTGAGTGTAACACACGCAATAAAAATATCATGGTGTAACAAGCAAAGTGTGAGAATCAAGTTAGGGAAATTCTGTATTTTAGTCCCCAATTCCTCCTCAAACTTATTCAATTCATATAATGCATCTGCTTTGGTTTCCCCCTGTGTAGATACAGCTAATTATCACCACCTGCCTCACAGTGGTGCTTTGCTGACCGATGATTCTACAAAATGCTTATACTCAGATCTGCAGAATGATCTGCAGCAGTCCCTTGCAAACAGGTACAACTACTCCCTTCCAAGTCCCTTGCACTCCTAATTTACACAGCTGCCTCTTGCGAAACACTGCCAAATTCTGCTAAAGCCATTCTGCATCTAGGAGGTAGCATCATTCCCGGGACAGGAAATAGGGCAGAGAAACAAGCAACTACCTATATTACAGAAAATAAATCAGAGCTATGATTCACCAAGTGTTTTCCTTAATAAATCTGTGCATCTTTTCTGAAGCACAAATAAAGACTACAGTTAAAAGAAGGCAGAAAATGCTTCAGAGACTCCTCCAGAAAAAGTAATACCAATAGAATATAACCTGTTTTGGATAATCACACAAAGCATTAGAGATCATGAAATGGACGGGCCATCTGCACTTGGCAGAGGTCCTTAAACAGTGACTGTTCAGCTTTCAGGGGCTATTTTCTTTCCCCTCCCCTTCCGAATTTCAGAAGTGGACCCAATTCTGGGGTGATCCATTTGTGCAACTGGAAGTCCTTTCCATCCAAGAATTCAAAACTAGATGGCTGCATGCCCTTCCACCATTCAAAGGGCTCTAAAGGATACAGGGAATGTGCCATTGCCAGTTCAGTGACTTCTACAACTATGACTCTTGAAAGCAGTTGTGGGAGGCTCAGCTTTAGACCTTCTCCTCCTGCATAATCAATGACCTTTCCTCCGTGCATCTCTCAAAACCTTTTTCCTATCAGGAGCCTCAGCATTCGGGCAACACCACCTGAGCAGATGAAAGCACTAAAAAAAGACAGCAGAAATGGGGAAAACACGAACGGGACTCAAATGCCTTGGGTAACTTTCAAGAGCACAGGAAGCCACAACATGAAACTCTTTCCTTTCCAAAGCAAATGCACTTCACTGCTTTAAATGTATTTTCTATCTACCACAGCGGCAATATCTCACCCTGCTAAAACAATGATTTTTCAATTTAAAACCTTAGTAGTAATTAAGGGTTTAAAGAACTAGTATGGAATCTTTACTCTTGATTCACGATACTATATCCACATGACATGTTTTATAGATAGCAATGTAAAAACTACACTGAATAAATGCTACTTTATTATTTATCTCCTGCTGATTAATTCTGACAATTAGCACCATTTCCATCCCTGTGGGCCTAATATTTTCAGAGTATTAAAGTGAACAACAAGTTGAAATAAACAGACACTTGTC
The DNA here is from genome assembly GCF_000696875.1 of Nestor notabilis. Lineage (NCBI taxonomy): Eukaryota > Metazoa > Chordata > Aves > Psittaciformes > Psittacidae > Nestor > Nestor notabilis. The sequence goes on along the minus strand of NW_009931295.1, from coordinate 4,576 downwards.
CGTTTATTAGAAAATAATGACCCATGGATTACATTAGGGAACAGGAAGGTCATCCAAAGTTATCAAGATTTGACTAAGGCTTCTTGATCACGAACGTACGCCTCTGACCTTTCCTTTTCCTGTACTTGCAAGAAAGTTATTCCACGCAAAACATTTCTTGCAAATGCTCACATTTCCTAAGGGCTACAGAAGTGTTTGTTTTTCCAACTGTAAAGGTAGCAAGCAGCAGTGTTATCGATACACCTACTTGAAATCCACATGCATTACATCATATACAAACAGTAGAATGTTAGTAAATTATCTCTCTTTTGCCCAACAACAAGGTTTTTCCCTGCATATCATCAGTTAAACCTGCTTAGACATATATTTCTGTAAATTATGTAGTAAATTACCTTACTTCCAGTATCCCCATGCTAGCAGCTGCATGAATATGCAGAGATGTTGCCATTCTCTTTCATGACATGATATTCCAACGCGATTAATTTCCACTATAGCTTCATTTTCAGTAATGATGCTTATGCTAGTAATCGCTGTTAAATGTTATATTCGATGTATTTAGCACAACAGTTTGCTAAATCACTAAGGCAATGAGCAAATACTAAGAAGAGAATGAACAGTTAGAAAATGAAAACAAACCCAACCATGGTCCAGTGATCTCTGGCTCTGCTTTAAACACATTAGCAAATATGTACCTCAGCTCCTCATTTCTCCCACATTTCATAAAGGACTATTAACCCTTTCCCTTTGGTTGGCAGTGGGAGCTCAGCACACCGATAAGATGTTCAAAACCAGCCAGCCTTCAATGGGTTAACTTTTCTTCCACAAAGGTGAAGACTTTTGCTGACCCAGTGCGAGTCAGCTTGAATAAAATTCAATTCTGCTGTAGTCAACAGGAAAGTAGGAAGGAAAATAGGATTTAACAAACAAAGCATAAAAAGTCCACAGCAGGAAATCATTATTTGGGCAATTGTTCACTTTGTTAGGAGACTGGACTGTATTAATATCTATCAGGGCATACTGCTGTGTTTGTGGTTTCTCTATAGCGAGACGTCTGGTCTAATTAGGTACAAAGTGGTGGTACAGGCAAGTGAAATCTGCAATTGTGTGAGGAATACAGAATACATATGTTATTGATGCGTAATCTGGCACCGGCTTATTCTGGTTAAAGTTGGAGTGGTTGACTAAAATTAAATCAATACAGAAGGAAGCTCATAATGCCAATAGAAGTGGTTTACAGAAATAGTTTCACTGACCATTACAGCTGCTATGGATTAGGCCTGTTAAATGGTCCAGTTCAACTTAACATTTTTAGTATAGATAGACAAAAAACTGCAGCCACAGTATTCTGCCTGCATGTTTGCAGTTAAAAGCATTCTAGGAACACACATAACATTGTTCCAAGTTACCGTTTTACATTTACCAAGTTCAGTCATGCTTCTCACCACAAGAAGTTTGAATTAAAATACATTAAAATATAACATTAAAACATATATTTGTGTGCAAGTATACTTGACACCGCAGTTAAGAAACTGATCTGTAGACAAAAATCCTGTGAACTGCTGGGGAAAGTGTGACTTTCTATAGGGTTTTACCAATCACAGAGCCTTACTCATACAGTAAAAAGAGCTTAAATTATATTATGAAACATAAAAAGCTGCCAATAATAAGCAGTGAACAAGGTAACACCAGCAATGTTTGTACTGGGAAAGTTCCTTAGCTTTCCTAAGTATGAAAGCTGCTATACATCAGTTTGTTTAGTATATCCTGAAGGTTCTGGATACAAAGCAGCACCACCAGCCCAACACTCACTTCACCATCTAGCTGTATTTTAGCTCCTCTTTTACCAAGTAAAGGGAAACATTTCCCTGGCTGTCTGCCTTACTCAAGCTTCTTTGAAGCTACCTTAACACTACAACCAGCCTCTGAGAAATGAACTTCTGGTTACAGCCTGCAGTCGGTGAGGTAGGAAAAGGCTTGCAATGTATCTCAGCCAAGCTTTTTATCAGACTCAGACAATTTACATCAACAGGAAGGCAGGAGAGTGGTGCCAGTTTACATGGGTTGTGAATGCCATTCAATGGTTTGTACTGGAGAAAGATTTTGATTTACTTGGTTTAGGATGGGAGCGTGGCTCTGCCAAACACTATTTCCCAATACTGCAGAGACTTAAATGAGACACATGCTGAATATATCACTGTGATCTACTCATTTGTCATCTTTCACGGAATTTGAGGGATTTATTAGGCCCACTTTCTTTTAACTATTAACACTGCATCCAGTTTACTGGGCACCAGCTACTCAGAACTGGAAACGGTCAATATGCACAGACAGCTATTGCACCATGTATCACACGCATTGCGTTTCACTCCTGACCCAGTAACTCCCCTTTCCCAACCCCTGGATTTCAGAAAATGGGGGTATTTTTAATACCTAACACATGGCAGGACTATCATTTGCCAGCTTTCCCAGTGCTATGCTCTGACCACTTTCAAGCTGCGGGGTCAAATCCAGTACCTGGGAACATGTCTAATGCTCTCTACAATAGTCTTGTGCTGAAGAGCAGAAAACTGGTGCCAGGTTCCATGTAGCAGTTAAGTTCCACATAAACCAGTTTGGGAATAAGCTGGTAAGAGACCTATGTAGGTTGCCTGTGCCTCATCCGTTTTTCACCTCTCAGCTAGCCCTAGATTTGAAAAGTCTCAACCAAAGCAGCCTCATACTTTAGATTTAGAAACACAGAATCCCAGACTGGTTTGCGTTGAAGGGACTTTAAAGTTCATCCAGTTCCAAGCCCCTGCCCCGGGCAGGGACACCTTCCACTAGAGCAGGTTGCTCCAAGCCCCTGTGTCCAACCTGGCCTTGAACACTGCCAGGGATGGGGCAGCCACATTTACACAGAACCAGTGGCCCCATTTGCCTCCCTAACTAATGTGGAGGAAATGCACTGATAAACCTGTTCACCCTCAGCTGCTACCTGTTACTTACAAATGCCTCAGCATGCTGCAGGGCTCCAATACCCCCGTGGGTTTGTTGATCTATGTTTCACAGTAGTGCAGGAGTTTCCAAACTTTTATGTGGATTACTCAGAGATCAGGTGTATTTCAGAAATGCCAGATATGCTGCACAAACAGAACAGGAATGGCTTCTTAGTACTTCTGCTATTCGAGAAAAAACTTCCCTGACATAGGTGTTACAATCCACATCAACTTCTCATATTCAGTTACCATCTCCTCTAGCTTACAACACTTGTGGTCCAATCCTGCGTCAGCTATAATTATTCTGTTAAAGTACTGAAACCACTCTCATAAGCCCCCACGAGGGTTCTTTCTCCCTTTGGACAACATGCAATTTTCCATGTGCCGAGCTCATGCTGTACTCAGTCTCCTATATTCACAGTATAGAAAACTCCCTTCCTACACTAACACTATGGAATTTAATCCTTCCCCACTGCTGTCTTTTAGAAAGCAAGAACCATCGTCCTTATCTTCATACATCTTAGTTGCTGTTTCCCCATGTCACGAGCCTCATTGGAAGTCTTATGAATATAAGACCATTTTCAGACCAAAACACCCAACCACACAAGCCTCTACCAAGCCTGCACTAACAAAACTTCCCTTATTTGGTGTCATCTTTATCTTATCTTAATCTTCGTTCTCAACCAACAGAAGACATTTGAACAAAATAAATGCCTTCAATCTTTCTGTAGGCAAAAATAGTCATTGTGATGCATGATTCCTGTTCTATACAAAAAGCAACGCAGCAATTACTTCCTTTGTTAGGAAGAGGTTAACATCACTCTGTGGGCTCCTTGTAGAGCTCCAGCAGTTACAAAATGTCTTTGTGTAATCTATCAGCATTCCTGAATTTCTGCGGAACTCAGGGGGGAGGAGGGAATCGATATTAAAAATCAGGGAGCTGGAGCCTTCACATGAAATACAGTTTTGTTCCTACCACAAAGCGAAGTGGTTTTGATCTTTCTGAACTTCTCAATCATGTGTGACCAAAGAATTCTCCGCCATGAATTATGTTTGCCATCTATGTTAATGAAAAGCCAACATGCATAATTTATAGATGCTAGGAACCCAACATTAAAATAAAAACTCATAAAAAGCCATAGGAGCCTTTAATGGGAGAGTCCTCACCATGTAAATGGAACTGTTATACAATATTTTCCTGTCAGATTTATTAGGTTTTATTTGACTATGTTTGACTTCGCAAGGATGTTTGTACAAAAATTCCAAGGAGCAAAAACATGAAAACCCAACAGAAATCAAACAAATGAATGGTCGTAAGAAAAACAAGAAGTCTAGAGAAGACTCCATTTTCTTCTGAAGCCAGTATTAGGATTAAAGCTCAACCATCAGTATCTTAAATACAATGTCCTTCTTTCACAAAGATGGATCCTGATATTTTGCTTTCTTTTGAGCTTTTACGCTGCTACTCCTCAGTGCAATGTCTTCCTGTAAGGAGTGGTGCTCCACCAAAATAACCATCATCCTCTTTCTACAGTGACAGAGAAAGGCTTCTTCCAGAGGCAAGAATTGCAGAAGCAGTGTCATATATATCTATATACATA
>NW_009931294.1:3219-31732 GCF_000696875.1 Nestor notabilis | reverse complement strand
CAGGGATAAGTTGCACAGACGAGAGGATGCACAGATGTTTAAACAGATTAATCAAGCTAGGATTTGCAAAATCCTTGGTGGAAACGCCAAAGTGCTCTGCTGGTATCCCACCACTTCCCTTAATTATGCCTGTCATTTGGTCCTCTATAATTGAAGCCTCCGCAGAGATCAAAAATGACTCCTTTAAAATGAAATGTGAACTGAATTCAGTACATGTTAAACGTAGCTGGACTCTTCGAGCTGCCATGTTAAACAAGAGATGCAGAATCAAAACCACCCCTCAGGAACCACTCCAGAAACTGCCAAAACCTGAGCAACTAAACCACTCTGGCATATGTGAAGGTGAGTGTCCAGAATACCATGTCCTGCCTGCAAACCCCTGGCTGTAAATTCTCATGATGACAGAAGATCCATTTAACATCACATGCATGCGATGCTGTTTGTGGAACTTAAAACACAGTAGTTCTTTCAAGTGGTTTTCCATTCCAACTAGAAAAAGAGTATATCTAGTTGGTAATACCCCTATAAAAGAATCAAACTAACTTAATGCCTTCCCTACAACTGGATCTCCATTGGCTGTATCAAATAGCTGTCCCTTTTTGAGGCATTCCTCCCACTACTTTGAATGAGCTGCCTCTCAGGTGGAACTCAAAATATAGCAGAGAACACCACCACCTAACAGATTCAGGCAAAGAAAGAAGAAAACAACACATCCACTTGGAACTACAAGAAAAACTGGAATAGAGACATAAAAGCACTTACGAAGAACTGGATGCAGCCAAAGCACTTGTGCTAAAGAAAGGTTATTTTGGTTTCTAATAACCACTGATGATCACAAATTCTGCCTTACATGCTATTCAAAGGGTAATCCACCAAAAACATATTGCCATTGACAGCATGTAGAGACACAGTTTTATTTCTGACTCAGGAGGAAGAGTTCCTCTGAGCAATTAAAATACTCTGTCCTCTATTGCCTACTTTTTCTCTAATGTCACATGCACTTACCCTGTTTAACTTAGGTTTTGCTTAGACCAAGCAAAATCACTGCTAGAGGTGGAATGGCAATATATTAGCTTTCTTTTTCAATTCCACTTGCCTTTTTCTTAAAAAAGCCCTTCCTTCACCATTCTAAGAAGGACTGAACAGCAAATCCTTCACTGCCTACATTCATTGTGTAAGTATGCATTTTCTTTTTCTCCTTGTGACCACAAATCCTTGCCATTTTGGATTGTGCTAACTCCATTTTTCCAGCCATGCGTCAACCAAGAGTTGCATGATTCACCCTTGCATGGACATAATCTCTGGGGATGTAATTAAGTGTATGCTGATCACTCTTGTAAGAAATCAAACACCAGTGGGGCACCTGTATATATTTTTAACTCCCTGATCAGGTCACATTCTCAGCTAGCTAAGGATTATGTACTATATTAGTTAAACAGTTAACATCCACAGAGCCTTGCTTTATGCCAGCTCACATACTTATGCAGCCACATACACAAGCTGTCCCTGCAACCTACAAATCTCTTTCTCCGTTCTCTATCCCTCTCTCTCTGCCAAGCTCCCACAGTGGGACACAAGTTGGGCCAATTACCAAAAATCAAATACAGAAGAAAAATAGAACAAGAAACAAGAATATTAGCTGGCATTAATTTCTTCAGCATAAATAAAATTCTACTATAACTTGAGGCTTCCTTACTCAGCAATTCAGATGCAAATATTTTTCTATGCAGAGAAGTGGAAAGAAACTGATTGTAGGATTAAGATGGAAAGATCCTGCTAATGAAGGAGAATCAGGTGGCATAAGAGTGAACGTCACCTTCCCCTAAAGAGTTTGTACTATCAAAGGACACTAAGAAGATGTATTCCATGAAAAAAAGGTTTGATAAAGTCGTGGCATTTGAAATAAAGGTGCTCGTAAGATTTTTTTTCTTAATAATGTGATTACTGAAATTCACATTTAATAATAATTGTCTCAGGAAAGAATCTGAAGTGTTACCCTCCACAGAAACTAGGAAGATTCAACTGGCTTAAAATTTGTTTCTTTACCTTCTTTACACTTTCTTTCCATTTTTCATAGCAGTAGTGCAGAAGGAATTCTATTAGGGACTCCAGAGCAGCATGTTGGAGACTTCAAGGAGGGTAACAGCCTTTCCCTGCATGGGCTCTGAATTCTGAGCTCTCTAATTGGGTACATTCTGGCCCAGGACTCAAAAGGCAAAGCGTATGGCCTAAGCGAATTAGAAAGCTTTCTATTATTTTTGAATGACTGGTGTCTTGAAAACCTGTAAGGCCTTCTGAAGAGTGCACTTAGCATTCTGCAGTTAGATCCCCTCACACACAGCCCAAAGATGAGTACACAAGTAAGAGAAGTATCTTTAAAAATTATTCCTTCAACACAACAAAAAAAAACCCAAATCAAACAATTAGAACGTTCTTTGTCCTTGCCTGATATGGCAGCCAGCAGATATAAAGGCAAGATCTTACACACTGAGAGAGTTGGGGTTGTTCAGCCTGGAGAAGAGAAGGCTCCAGGGAGACCTTAGAGCAGCTTCCAGTGCCTAAAGGGGGACTACAAGAAAGCTGGAAAGCAAGTAGTGATAGGACAAGGGGGAATGGCTTTAAACAGACAGAGAGAGGCTTTAGATTAGATATTAGGAAGAAATTATTTACTGTGAGGGTGGTGAGGCGCTGGCACAGGTTGCCCGGAGAAGTTGTGGTTACCCCATCCCTGGCAGTGTTCAAGGCCAGGTTGGATGGGGCTTTGAGCAACCTGGTCTAGTGTGAGGTGTTCTGCCTGTGGCAGGGGTTTGGAACTAGATGATCTTTAAGTTCTCTTCCAACCTTCCATGATTCTGTTATTCTAAGGAGGACAGTGTAAAGATCAGGCACAAGGGTATCTTACATCAGTTTGAATCTGTGCTTGTAGAGTTCCTCTGCTTAGAGGAATATAGATCGGACAAATAATCCAGTGCATTAGGGTTCGGCCATAGGCCAGCTCTGAAGTGGAGATCCTAGTTTTCTACCCCACAGGAATGCTACAAGGAGAAAAACTGTTCTCCAGTTGCTCTGAGAACAATAGTAACAAGGGCCATAGAAAGCACCAAGACAGAGATATCTGAAAAGCAGCTATTAAAAGTTACAAAGTGTCAAAGATGATTTGTATGGTGCATAATGTGAACATGCAACTGTCAGTTCTGCATGTCAGGAATTTTCTGTTCTGTGTACAATGTTCTGTGTACTCCATCCCTCTTACCCAGCCATAAATAGAGTATACTGAGCAGAACAGCTTATTCAAAATCCAGTATCAGAACCTACGTCCATCTTCTGAACAGAAATCGCCCAAATATAGCGTCCCCTTGATTCAGAAAGGAAGAGTTATTGTATTGCTGTATTTAAATATGGTGCCAGAAAGCAATGGGATGAAAACAGAAAAGAGTGTACAATAACTCTGCATTGAACTATTTTTATACCTTATAAAATTACTTGAAAGGCTCTTTTAAGCAGTCTGAGTACTTTTAAAATGATCTAGAGTTTTCATTGGGCCTACTGCAGAAGTTATCTAGCGATCTAATTGCAGTGGATTCTGTTCACACTATTTTGGCAGTAATGCCTTTTACGATAAGAAGGTAAATTACTCAAAAGTAGAAAAGAAATGTATTTATCCCCAGAAATAGTATTAAGGTTCACAATACAACTGTGATTCTTTCCAGGGCCAGCGCAGAGAAACAGTGCCAGAGCTCTTTATTACTTTGCTGAAAGGTATTTTTTTCCCTACAGATTTAAGGTTTTGCACCTCTGCCAACAAACAGAGAAGGCTTCCTATGAGAATCAGCACTTTCTTGCACTGAAAACTGTGGGGGTTTTTTGTCACTGATTTAAATAAATGGGATTCAAACACAATGCAATCTTTGCACAAAGACTTTGACCTCCCTTTTCTCAAAGGCTAACATGTCAATAATTCTGGTTTCTGTTTAGTGTCTTTCTTTCAGAACATTCAGACCTAAAGCAATAGCCTGATCAGTCCTGGGTACATTAAAAGAGTCATTATGAATGAATAACATAATATTCGTAACAACTTCAGGGTGACATGGTTTAGCGTGTGATGTCCCTGCCCAGGGCAGGGGGGTTGAAACTAGATGATCTTAAGGTCCTTTCCAACCCTAACTATTCTATGATTCTATTTCTGACCATACTGCATTGTTGGTCCCTACACAGTATGATGGAAACATTGGGTAGTTGCTGGTGTTGCATTACTACAATGTATTTTTTTAAAATCAAATACTGATGATAGCATTTTTTCCTCATTTCAAGACTGCTCTGTTTTGAACTGTTGTCAAAGTTATTTTTGATTCTTCTGAACTATATATCATCCAAAAATGTGAGTATCATCCTCTCCATTTCGACTTCCTATTTGTTACTGGAAAAAATACCTGTTCACATCTATGAGTATGGATTTATAAAAATGTCATTTATTTGACTTTTTTTTTTTTGGTTGCTTAATTTTAATTAGAATGAAAGCAATTGACAGTGCTATCTAAAGCTATTCAAAGTGTGGCCAGGAAACTGTAGACCTTTCAAAACTATCAACTAGCTAGAACACAGGAGAATTTCTGAAGAAAAAGGGCATCTAGGAAGGCTGATGATCAGGATATCTAGGTGATTTCATTTCTTAAAATCTGAAACAGTGCCAAATGCACAGGAACTTTTGAAGTTTTATATAGTCAGAAAGATTGATTTTCAAAGTCAGCTTGGAAAACTTAGCCCTATTTTTCACATTGAAATTAATAGAAGTGGTTACTTGGCTTTGAAATTTCAGTTATCAGCTTTTATATTTACATTCAAGTGTCAACAAGCAACTACAAAAATTTAGAGGGGAAAATGATAAGATTTATCAAGGTATTTGTATGGTCTGCTAAAGCATATTAAGGCCTAGTATTGGTAAACAATAGAAAACATTAGATATAAGGGAAAAAAAACCCCAAAGAATGGGTAGGAAAGTAGTTGCTGATAAAATAAACTGTAATTAAGAAAAGGAAGTAGATGAAATTGATGGCCTTTAAGTAAGTTTTGATTTTCTAGACTGCAGAAGCTTCTAGAAAGTAACCTGGATATATGAAAGTGTGATTTTATTCATATCTTGCTAACATAGTTTTCAGCTGTGATCTGTGGTTTCAATGGGTGGTTACCATGGTGGGGTTTTTTTAAGTCTAGATGCAGAAATGAAAGAACTTGCTATTTATCCTTGTAGATAGGTGATAAGCGTTTAATGATTACTACGTAGCGTTGTATGAATTCATGCACAAATTTGGAGTGTAACAGCAAACAAATGCTTGAACACACTGAAACAACATCATGGACAATTATCCCAGTAAAATATAAGTACAGATGTGCTTATCAGACTTGAAGGGAACCTGTAGCAGTTTTCACTATACCATCACTGGCACCAGCCACAGAGCTGTTAGTGCACTAAGGTCTAACACCTTTGCAGAATTTCAGAACAGAATTAGTCTCTGTTCCTCACAAAGGGAAAAGGCCAGTTGTTGACTCTGCCATAAAAGCTTAAGGGCAAGAAATGAACATAACAAAAAGTGTTGCACTGTTTCTATTTTAGGTAAGAAATAATTGAGCTTAACTAGACTAGATATGTACTGATACAAAGAGACTTAAACTCAGCAGTTCATCATTAGCTACTGCTAATTAAAAACAAAACAAAACAGATCAAAAAAGGAAAATAACTGCGGTTAATAATAGTCTAAAATCATCAGTCAAACAAAAGACATGACCTAATAAAGTTTACAAGGAGATCTACAATGAAAAATGAGGTTTTAATATGATCAGCCTACACTTCAGCAAGATAAAAAAAATCATCATGCAAACTATTGAGGGGATCTTACATACTTGCCACTGCTTACAAAACAAAAATGAAGAAATTATTATGATTCTGATCCTCTAACATAGTTCTAAAAAATACTCAGGAATATGTAGTCTGTGTTTTGTTCGTAACTAAATACCTCATATAAGTTGAGATTTAGGGCAAATACAGATGGAAGGGATAGATTCTTCAAAGGGTAAATTTTTGCAAGCTGTTGAGGCAGACTTTACAGTGACTAGAAGGGTTACAGGATGCTGGCATTTGGAAACCTCAGTGGAACTAATTATTAAACAATGAAAACTACACAATGTCAAAATAAGAAGGCAATGCAGAAAAATATATTTAGCCTGTACAACCAACTCCAAGCATAAAAGTCGTAAACTCAGCTCAAAAAAGAAAAACAAATTAAATATAGGGGCAGGCTACAAAACCAAGTTCCTTCCTTCTCTTTTGGCATTTAAAGTCTCAGAACCTCTAAATCTGCTTTGTCAACACAAAAAATTATTGACAAACTCAAAGAAGCCAACAATTTGGGATTATGACAGATTTTGGAGGATCTACAGTAATCACTAGTAAGAGAAAATGGTCTAAAAATACATAGTCTTATGTATCAGCTGCAAGAAAGATGATTAGTTTGTTAGTATAGTCAGTTACTGTGTTACTGGCCTTACACACAATGTCAACATTTCAACTCACTTAGTAAGTGTATCTGGTTATAATGTAATTTTTGTGGTGTTCTTCTAGCTTTTTTTTACAATCATTTCTTTCCAAAATGGAGAAAATCACCACTCACTCAGCAATCAGCTTCATTTTCAACTGCAGCACCTTTATTTCCTGTAATCTTAAAATCTGTTTTACAACTTGCAGTTCTCCCACTGCCTCCGGTTAAAATGACTTGTAATTGTGTTCACTGAATAATGATTTTGTGGTCAGTTCAAATGGGCACTAAGTTAAAGACAACTTGCGCATGAAGCAATATCCAACTTGAATCCTTGTTTCCAGAATTGTATTGTTACAGACTATAGCCAGTCCAGGGTTATCTCAGTACCACCTAAACCTTTCATTCAAGTGATCTAAAGTCCTTCTTTGCAAACCACCCTTTAAAACAAAATTAGTTCCAATAGATTACTCAAAATAGCTATTTCCATAAAAATCATCATCAAACCACCAGAAGCAAATGCTACGCAGACCCTAATTGAATTGGTTATATCATCAACTTTAAAACTGTATATTTCATTATGGTTCCATCTTGACTAATTGTTCTCCTAGGACATCCAAAAGCTCATTTAGTGGAACTTCATTAAAGTGTTACAGAAGTTCTGGAAGTGTGAAACAAAGTGTTTCAAAGTATATTTTGCTGGAGAGATATTAAAGGCTTCTTGGAAAGGTTCCTGAATTCTGTATAAATTAAATCTGCTCCTATTGCATGGATTTGGGCTTGTACACAAGTTACTCAAATAGCTTTAATTTCAAAATGGTTGTGTGGCTGTCACTGTTGGTGAAATCCACAACTGCTACAGAATATTCCAAATACTTGTAGCAATATGCAATAGGTGGTTTCCTGAATATGTGCCTTCCAAAGCTTTCTTTGCTGCAGTGGAACCTTGGTGGAACAGAAGCAGTAAAACAGGTGAAGTGACAGGCAGCAAAGTTAAGAGCATTATTTGATTTGGGGGACAATATAGTAAAGTAGGTTTTGAATCAACATAGTGTGACAAATGTTCATTATGATTCGAGTGTCTTTAAAAAATTTGTAGCTTTAGAAGCTAAGAATGTTACACTTATTTAAACTACCCCTCCAGCATGCAATCAGTTTATTTACATCTCCCCTTTCATCTGTTTCCATCTTTCTTTAAACATGCAGACAAGCAAAATGAAACAAATAAACAACTCAAAAATCTTTAGTCACTAGTTCCACATGTTCTGAAGGAAATATTTGCATTTCCTTAACATAAATAGTCAAGAGTTATTTTATAATGCCACCAATGTCTACAATAGTTTATAGGAGCTGTCTTTCAAGAACATCATGAGACCAAGAATGACCAAGCTAAGCTCCAAGCACACACACACACACAAAAGAAAAGATAAAAAGAAAGAAAGAAAGAAAAAAGGCAGTAGTTTTACCTAAAAGAAATGCATCACAGGAAGAAAGCTTCCAGATCAGGTTTAATATCCTCTTTGATTTAGGGTGAAAGTGTGAAGTAGAGGAAGACCACCTTTTCCTGGACCTTAAAATAATAATAAGTTTCACACTGAGTGGAAAAATTGTTGCCTTCTCAATAGAAGACTAGTCTACACTATTCTGCTAAGTAACAAAATGGGTATGTTTCAGAATAGGTTACACCACTGGCTAAGGCTGCTTGAGATGTTATTCATAACTCTCAATTTTTCAGGACTCCATGGAATTTTTCAGTCTGTATTTAATTTCCCCTTCTACACCATGGGAACAAAACCTGATAATTTTTTAATACGAAAAAACAAAATCAAAAGAGAATGGAAAGCTAATGCCAATTACACATATAGCAAGCATATGCAATTGCAGCCTTTCATTCCTTGACATTATCCCTCCTTCCTGTCATGTCCTGACATTTCTGCATCATTTTTTTATAACCAGGAGCTGTAAAGAACTCAGGCCTTGATCCTGATCCAGAATTTTGGACATTAAACCAATAAACTGATAAAATACAATACTACTTATCATAAGTAATTTTATAACTTGGAAAAAAGAGAATAAATGTCTGACCCAATGTTGCACAAGCAACAAGCAGTAAAGAGAACAGGAAAGGACACACTACCCACTTTGTTCTCCAATTGCCTTTCCAGGAGATGTCCTTTATACCTCATTTACTCATGTTTCCACAAGACAGTTTGAGTCTTCTGACTTCAGAAGACTGGGTGAGTGAAAGCAAGATGAATATTTCAGACTGTTGATTAAATCCTTGAAGAAGGCTCTCTCTCCAGTTCCTGGTCCAAATTGACATAAAGAAAACTTTTTTTCACCCTGAGAGCTGTCAGACACTGACCAAGTTTCTCAGAAGGGCATCTCTTGAAGGATTCCAACTGGACAAAACCCTAAGCAACGTGGTCTGTGCTTCAAGCAGGAGGTTGGAGTAGGTGACCTCCCAACAGCCCTTCTGATATAAGCTGTTCTGTTTCTAAGACTGAAAAGGGTAAAATTGCCAAATTTTTATGAGACTTTATTGGCGTTTCTTTTATTGTAATCAGTATTAAAATGTCTACTGATATACTGCAACTATGAATCAAGAACAGGTGAAACAAAACTGTTCATTCACTTTCAACTGTACTTTACTATCTTCCTTTAACCTGGAGTGTACTTCTCTTGTGTCAAAGGAACACAAAAAACTCAAAATCTTATTCAGTTCCATTTGTATCATCATAATGCAAATAACAGAATGATCTAGCCTTTTAACTGAGTAACTGTTGGACAGAAATAAGGATTTGGGGTCTTTTTCCATCTTCAGTCTCGTGGGAGAGTCTTTGACTTTTACAATTACTGTATCATCTGCTGCTATCTCTTGAAGAAACACAGCTTGAACTTTGGAGGAAGACAGGAAAATGGAGGTATCAACATTCTGAGCTTTCTGCTGGTTAGTGCTGCCTGTCCATCCCAAAGGAAAAGTATAGTTTGCAAGTTCCAGGTTGGACAAGTATAAGAATGTAGAAAATTAATATTTAAATAATATGGGACTATTACACTTCTCTGATTCCATTTCTCTTCCATTGAGCTCTGTAGTGTTTATGGCAATTGCTCCCATGCACAACAGGGGCTGCTGGTTTTCACTGCAGGAAGGAACTCTTACCGGCACAAGCACAACAGTGGAGCTTCTGCAGTATATAGCAGAGCAAATCTGCAGTACACGGGCTGCACGAAGAGTACCTGATTTAGTAAGATATGTGACAGTTGTTTTAACATGAATAGGCATAGAGTTGTACCCAGGGGATGGACTGACAGATTTCACATTCTGAATATCTGTATTTAGCTGTACACTACTGTACTGCTGTTTTGCCATTTAACTGATGTCTAGAAGTGAACAACAATTAATTGAAGAAGATACTAGAAAGGAAATTCTGTTCCCAAAATAAATCAGGTTCATAGAAAAATGTTACAGAGAAGAAAACAAACAAACAAAAAGCCAAACCAAACCCTGCTTGTCCCAGTGACCCAAAGACAAGCCGGTAAGATCATCCTGACCATAGCCTGAAATGACTTTGTATCTACACTTACATAAATCTTCCTTTTTGTGCTACTCTAGCGTATCAGATAGCTTCAGTTTACCAGAAATAGAACTACAGAAATAGATCTATAACCATATATAAACTATTTTTTCTTCCATGCTCCTCCAGTTTTTAAAAATCATTTTAAAATCATACAGCTATTTTTAAACTAGATTTTTGCAGCTTAACTGGCCCAGCATATCCAAACAATGTAGTCATCAAGAGAGTTACAAAGATAAAGGAATAAGCACACTATGAAAGAATGGCAGATGGTATTATCGTCAAAATGTAAGTGAGCTGGTGGTCAAGTGTAATCATTCACTGAAAGCTACATCATGCCTGAAATTTCACGCAGGAAGAGCACATGGCTTAAACATGTTCAGTGAATGTATTTTACAACTATTCTACTAGTGAATAACAATCGGAATCCCCAGCGCATGGGAAATCCACATACTTTTCAAGGAAGCTAAATATGTCTATTTGCTAAGACCAAACCTATTTCCAATGAAGCTGTTGAATCTGAAAAGATATCACACAAGAATTATATTGATGTAGTCAATCATTTATCAAATTACTCCCAACTTACATTATTACAAATGAGATCAGGATGCCATTTAGTCTTCAATGGGATTAAAATCTAACCCATGAAGATGCATCTGCACTTTAGTGTTCAGAAAAATGGAAGTGATGAATCACACTCTTGCCTTAAGAGTGACACAAAGGAGCAATCAGCTTGAGCTGGTGTTCTGGCACTAGTTAAGAACATACTTGTGATTCCCCATGTTCTAAGTTTCTCAGTCCTTGGGATGAAGCTCCCATAGTCAGCAGCAGCATCAAATACAGTCACTGATGATATTCAGAGTGCCTTATGTCCAAAAAACTTCAGAGCACACAAAAATGGTTTAAAAATAATTTTACTAGTCACAAAGATAGAATTGACATTTGAGTTAAAGATTCATTTTGAATTAACACTACACCATACTTTTGAGACTGGAATTGAAAATACCATGTGAAATTATTTAGCCATTGTAAGAACTTAATCAGAGTATAAGAACAGGAAATTAACTTGGTCCTCTCAACTTTACAAAAAGGTTCAGTGAGATCTATAACGACAATAAATTGTTGAGCTATTAGAGGTATGTTATGATTACAAAAAGGTAGCACATCAGGCAGCACAGTGAAACCTGAATCATATAGTTTGGTTGGCTCCGTATTCCAGGAAAGGAATGCAATCTGCTCTGTAGCTTTACTGCATCTGGTGTCACCCTAAATTCTACTTGAAGTTTCATTCGATTAATAGCTATGACTGATTTTGCTTATTTTGCAAGAGTTCAACTCCTGGTAATATGGCAAGCAGAGCAGTTAAAAGCTGGACCACACTGGAGTGAAGAACCAAATCACACCACTTATGTAGTATTGTTAACTCTTTATAGCATTGCAAAGCATGGGCTAATTGATCTTTAGAGCATCTATGAAGACAGTGAATAAGATGTTGTCCTTTATGCTCAGATTCAACCAGGCTAAATTAAGAGGATCTTGGAAATGTGTTGCAAAACTATACTTATGGAGGCAAGATCAAATGTATTTTCAAATCAAGCATGGGTATCAGGTCAATTATGTGTTAGGAAATACAAAGGTGAGTAGGTGGCTGCCTAGCAGTATCACATACTAACATTTCTCTCTCTGTCCATAAATACCTCCGAGAATAAATGTTAAGTGGACCTTCACGGAATAGTATAGTTCTTCAAATCTGTAGTTAAAAAAAATATAGTTTGTGTGTTTTTTAAAAGAAAATTTAAATTCTACACCAGCATCCACCTACTTTTTGGGTTTTTTTATATACTCAGTGCTCTAGTATACAACAAATATTCTTAATAGATCAACCAATACAATTAGGAGTATTAGGTCTTTCAAAGGTAAAATAAATGTTAGACCATGAAGAGTCAAGAGTAAGGGGTAAAGGTAAATCACAATTGTATTTCCAATGTACAATTGGAAGGAATTTGCTGTTTCCTGTCAGCTGTGACTAAAGAATACAGACCATCATTTCCAAGCTGGTGGAGCCAGATGGTGTGATGTGGTACAGTTAATATTAATGGTTGCATGCTGCCTTCTCTTGACTAATCAAGAGTCCTGCTTCATGCTGGTTTTGGGGAGAAGGCTGCAAAGCCAAGGAGATCTGTCAGTCTAAAGAAACATGAGGCAGGAATCTGTTTGTTCGGACTGGCTTTGGTTTCTGTAGTTAGTATGCAAAGTTGTAGGCAGACTTTTTTTCTGTAACTTTTTATTTAAGACAGTTGTCACAGTACTGGGAATAATTTCAAATACTGAAGAAAGTGAAGCAAAACCCCTTTTCAAAATGCATTCAATTTACATTTTTGATTTGGAGTTGTGGATCATCACTCTGAGGGCACTATTCTCCTCCAAGTGTGCTCTAAGATAGTGTTTGAAAAGTTAAAACGGTAACTCACAACAGACATTTATTTTACTCCCTCTCCAATTTGGTATTTTACAAAGAACATAGAAGAGCTGAGTGGAAAGATACCACACTATATTTCGTTCTTCACCTGAGCCTTAAAAGAGAAACACAGGATAATTTTTTACTCTTTCAATCCCATCAGTGTATGATTCTCAAATTAGGAAGCATTTCCAAATTACTCAAATTTCCACCTGGGTAAATACAATCCAGGAGAGCAGCACAGATAGAGATCTACTTGGCTGGAGAGCAGTTCTGTGGAAAGGGATCTAGGGGTCCTGGTGGAAAAAACCTCAGTGTGAGTGAACAGTGTGCTGCCGCAGCAAAGCAAGCCATCAGGATGCTGGGTTACATCAACAAGAGCATCATCAGCAGAGATAAAGAAGTCATTACTCCAGTCTATTCAGTTCTTGTCAGGCCACACCTGGAATACTGTGTTCATTTTTGGTCCCTTCTATACAAAACAAGATGTGACAGGCTGAAGAGGGTCCAGAAAAGGGCCACAAAGATGATCAAAGAACTGGGAAGCCTGCTGTATGAGGAAAGGCTGAGAGAACAGGGTTTGTTCAGCCTAGAGAAAAGGCGGCTCAGGGGAGACCTTATCACCATGTTCCAGGATTTAAAGGGTGGCTACAAAGAAGGAGGAGACTACTTTTTCACAAGGAGTCCCATGGAAAAGACAAGGATTGATAGGTACAAGTTACTGCCGGGGACATTCAGACTAGACACAAGAGGAAATTTTTTCACAATTGGAACAATCAGCCATTGGAATAATCTCCCCAGGGAAGGGGTGGATTCCCCATCACTGGCCACTTTTATGATTTGGCTGGTCAGGGTGCTGGGTCATCTAGTTAGGTCATGCTTTGCCTAGAAAGGTTGGACCAGATGATCCTTGAGGTCCCTTCTAAACTGTATTCTGTAATTCTCTGATTCACTAATGATTGCCACCACCTTAAAATCAATTGGGCTGCATCCTGCAGTACTTGACATTCATTCAGGTAAAATGTTAATTAACCTAAATAGTGACTTCAAACCAATGATGACTTCAGGATTCCATGTACTGTTGCTTTTCATTTTTAATAAGGATGAATTTTGAAAGGCCATGTAAGCTTCCCCCACAGACAATTAAGGAAATTTTTGATCCTCAATAATCCAGTTTTTAATTTAAATATATTTATAGAATACATTTTCATTCCAAGCCAAACTATTCTATGATTCTATGATCTTAATTTAGCACTTTGTTGGTTATAGATGGGAATCCCATCTTCCCATAGTAAGCAAAACTGTTTTTCTAATATCACTTGCCTATGTTTTAATTGGAAATATCTAATTTCTATGGTGTATATTCTCTTCTTTAATAAACAATAATTCAACTATTTGTCTTTGTAACCTCTAACTATAAAAAATACATAATAATAAAAAAATCTTTATAGCATTTAGTAACACAAAAACACTCTAAAGCCTGGACTGGAAGAAAATATTTTCAGCTAAATTACATTATCAAATTTCATGCAATTTCTATTAATAATATCAACTAAAATCTGGTTTTGTTTTTCATACCGAAGTGGTACATCTGATCTTCTCAGGCACAAATGCTATTTTTAAATAAAAAACTGCTTCTATAAATATTTCAGTTTTAAACACCCATAATTCAGTTTCTCTTTTTTTTTTTTTTACATCTAGAACTGCAGCAGGGCCTTGGAGAGGTTAAACAACTACAAAAAAGCCGAACATCCACATAATGACTGCTAGTAGCATTTCCCCAGTTCAAAGCAGACTGTCCATAATTCAGAGGACAAGACAAGGTCACTAATAAACATCAGCAAACTGTGTCTGCTTTTGCAAGTTCCACATAAAAATAGTGCATCCCTAGGAACACAAAACAGACATAATAGATTGGTTCACATCAGAACACACATAAACACAAGAAACTAATCATCTTTTGATTGCAACAGGCTCTGACTCAATTATTTTGCAAGACTAGCAGCCCTTTCTTTGTATAGTATTATAAGAAAGGAAAAAAGTTGTTTTGTAACTTTAAACAATTAGAACTAATGCCAGAGCCAAATTCAGCTCTTTGCAGACAGAAGTAAGAGACTGCAGTTGGCCTGTTACGGTCTGCACATCTGGCAGAACTGGACCTGAAAAACTACAATGCACATCACAAATGAATCACAAATTGAATTATCATCTCCCACCAGAAAACAATCATGCAGGAGGGTGGGAACAAAGATCTTTTCCACTACCTTATTTCTTCTGAATGTAAGAAATAATTCCAGAAGGGACTGAGGGTACCACTTACCTGCAGTTATCTGTGTCACAGATACGTGAAACAGAATATGTAACAAAGCAATGAGCACTCTGCACTCCTCTCTCTAAGTAAACTATCTTCAGCTCTGAAAGGAAAAAACACCCACCAAATGAACTGAGCTATGAGTTATAAGGTGGGGGGAAACTACCAGGTTTCCCATGAACTCAGAGTAAAATGACAGGCTATGAAGGGCCAACATTTGGAAGTTACTACAAGGGGTATATAACAAAGGTGTTCCTGAATCATCATTTACTGTCATAACAATAAAATACTGAGGAAGAGAGTGTTGTCACCCTTAATATACAAGTGACAATGACAGTTGAATAATCAGAGAAAGACCAGTGACCTCTGCATTACTCAAGACCTTTCTTTTATTCAGTAGCTTACTAGACACATGAAAACTGTTCAAGGAGAAGCCAGAGTATATCTTAGGATACCAGCTGTCCCCCTTTTCCCTCCACCCCCCGCAAAAAAAAGGAATTAAACCAAAACTGAAGATAAAAGAACATGCAACATATTTTATTTTTGTTTCTTCAGTACTTGGCACTATTTAAGGTATAATATATTGCATCTTTTGCATACTTTCTTCTTTGCTTTTAACTCTTATCCCTACTTAGTTGTTTGTGTTCATATCACATTTAAAGTACTGAAAAGACAGAAAGTCAATTTCTTCCTTAATATCAGTTTCAAGACGTATCTTGATTTAGCCAAACTCTCATGTCCTCCACCCTTTACTTCCCAGCCACCACATACAGTTAGTGAGGATGTTTGTACTGACATCTTCCTGTCTTTCCCCTCCATCTATGAGGTACTGTGTAAGCTAGTGTCTTCCCAGCTGGGGGTGGGAGGAGTAGATTTATAAGTGAAGGGTAATTTATTATTGAAACTTGCAGAAATGGAAATAAACACTTGACATCTTGCTAACTTCTAGTCGTATCTCTGCCTGGGTCTAAAAAATCTACCCCTAAGATTTTTAGCCTCTTGTAACACCATGAATCAAATCTCTCTCTTCTACACTCTGTGTTCCTCTTTCCAGGCTTTCTGTGACTAAGCCTAAGTTTCATATGAGGATATGCAGTCCTCCTCCTATGACCTTGGGTGGAAAAGATTTGGTTTACAGTAAAAGTTTTGTGTATTTTTGGAAGTAATGAAAGATGCAGGAGAACACAAGGCTGAAAACACTTTTAATCGTCAGGCAGATTTCCTCATGACAGGATGCAGTACGCACCGCTCTTTCTTTGTATTACTTTTCCCATCCATCCATCCATCCATCCATCCACCCATCCATCCATCCATCCATCTCACTTCTGAATATTGGAAATATTTTTGAAAAAAATTATCATTATTTTATGACCAGCAGAAAAATGTCCGAAGAGATGATGTATTACGTATCTTCAGAGGTATTTCATTGATATGGGCAAAAACTTGGCTGTAAAGAGGTTGATAACTTTACCAAGCTACATGAGATGAAGAATTACAGACTGCAACTCCCAATTTTTATTTCTACTATGCGTTAGAAATAAAAATTGGAAGTTATTACAAATTAAGCATGATGCTGATCATTATAATAACAATGAAAAGATAAAGTTAAAGAGTATTAGTGTTGACTTTTTAAAGTTACTTCTAAAAGATGAAGGCCTATGGCTAAAATACATCAATAATTTCCCCCATACAAAGTTTTGCTTGATAGTGTCCATTTAACTTACAGTCAATAGACTTTAGAGTACCAAGAGAGTCCTCTATTAGGAGCTATGCAGAATTATTTCTAAGTTAGTCTGGATGTTGACAAGCACTTTTCTAGACAACAAAATGTCACAGGTGTTCAGGATTTTGCTCTAACCAGGCCAAAATGATGGAAGTAAATATCTAAAATACTTGTTGATTCATTAACCAGGCACCTGGGCAGGACATGCAGAGCATTACCTACAAAGGAACATGGGGGATAAAAAAACATAGATTTTTTCACTAAGCAAGATTTCATGACTGTGCAAGCAACAATAAGAGACTTAATTCAAAACTTACTGAAGTCAAAGAGTTCAGTGAATAATGAAGCTGTCCTAAACAAAGATGGAACTACTAAGTTTTCCCTAAAGATCCTTCAGAAGGAAGAGCTGCAATTTCAAAGGTTAACGGGAAGGACTTGGCAAATTATCTCATCTCTAACCTCAAATGTGTCTTGTCCCTTCACTCACTTTGACTAATTTTCTCACCCCCTTTTTATTAAAAAGAAGACGAATATAGTATTTGTGCATCTCACTGAGACACTATTTGTGAAGTTATTTGAGATGTAATGAAAGAACTGAAAATCCATATTAGTACACATGAACTATGGTGTTAGTAAATGATAACCTGCAATTTGATTTTAATTTTAAAATAACCATCTTTTACACAACATAAGTACAAGGCAAGACTTCTAAAAGACATTCTTTTCAGGTTTTGATAGCAAAGTTTTAACTGTTTGGATTCAGATTTCTCAGGAAAATGGGTAATAAATTCTTCAGAGTTAGGACTCACAATCTGACAAGCAAAACTGCCCAGATTTCAAGGCCTTCTGTCATGTACATGACTTGAATCTTGTCAAATTAAAGTTCCATAAAAGAATTGTGGCTTCCATATGCTCAAAATGGAAAAAGAACAAGCTATAGGGCCAGAAATGTTCCAGACCACAAGAGTCACTGACCTCAGAAGCTAGACTGGAACTCCATGCCTCGATCTCTTCTGCTGAAGGAGACTAGCTTCCACACCTTCTGAAGGTGTAGTCTCTGTTTTCTCCCCAGGGCTGACATAACACATAACAGTATGATCACCTACACTTGTTAGCAGTTACTCCTGTCTTCCAAATGGCAAAATAAGGGCTAATAATAGAAATGTTTCAGCTGTTTTAATAAACTGTACTGCAATAACATTCTATTCTATTTAAATTTGGGGGTGGGTGAAAGTATGTGTTTCAGGAGATGCATAACAAGAAAATTATATCCAAAAGACTATGTGAAAGAAACAAGAGTTAAGCCTGGCTTAGAAACATTGTAATTCTGTTTTCATGGAGTTATGCCTTATAATATTTAAGTTAAGTTTAAGTAATACTTTCTGATGGGACTACTGGAATGCCTTACTTCTGTGATGCTGATTTATCTTCTTTACCTTTGGAACCAAAGGACTGAGTAAAGAGGTCGTATTTACAGTAAAATCTCTGTCCCTAGGAAAAAGGCACTGAACCAAACTAGTATTACTATAGTATTACAGGCAGAAGCCACAGTCTTTGCTGATGGACAACTGGGAAAGTGCAGTCTGAACACAGCTGGTTTTAAACTATGATGTCATGGCCATTTGGAGATTACCACCTTACATTTGGTACTCCAAATTAAGATGTAAGCCTTCTTCATAAGCAAGAACTTGTTGATGGTCCAATGAAAGTGACTAATGAAAGTTAATTTTCCATCAATTATAATGGAACAGAGACTATGCTTGCATTTACATCTCTAGTAGAATTCTTTGATAGCCAAATTCAATCAAAAATTTTTTGAATTGAAAAAAATAGGAATTTGGGGCTTGGGAGACAGAAGGCAACTTTTACAATCATCCTGAAAATGTGATTTTTCAGCTGCAGATTACCAGCTGTTCTTCTGGGACACTAAATACCTCTATGAGCCTGGGCCTCCAATGACCTAATTATTCAGTCTTACTTTTCAGTAATCTGCTGCTTTGCTTGTCCTCTGGTAGGATAAGGAAATGTCCTACTTTTTGACAATGCCCTCATGAATGTCCTCTCCTCAAAAAGGGGGAAAGG
Source organism: Nestor notabilis (assembly GCF_000696875.1). NCBI lineage: Eukaryota > Metazoa > Chordata > Aves > Psittaciformes > Psittacidae > Nestor > Nestor notabilis. The sequence goes on along the minus strand of NW_009931294.1, from coordinate 13,050 downwards.
AGAAAAATAGCTATGTGGAATGCAGGCAACACTTCCAATCATGAAACTGTGTGTATAGATGATGAACAGTAAGAATAGAGATATGCTGTTCCCATTTATAACTGGATGTGATTTCATGTTTGTAACATGACAAGGAGTATATATTTTAATTATAAGGGTGAATATCTTGAGATTTATTATTCACTGCAAGAAATAGTGTTATGAGATTGATATGGTTGAGTTAAATGTACACTGTTTGGGAAATTAACACATTTTGTTGCTTAAGCTTTATTTTTTTCAAACATGCAATAGCTTGCACTACGACGAGGGTTTTAAACTGAAAGAGGGGAAATTCAGGCAGGACATGAGGAAGAAATTTTTTACAATGGGGGTGTTAAAATACTGAAACAGGTTTCCCAGAAAGGCAGTAGAAGCAACATCCCTGGAGACATTCAAGGCCAGGCTGGATGTGGTCCTGAGCAACCACTGATCTAGTTAAAGATGTTCCTGCTTATTGCAGGGGGGTTGGACTAGATGACCTTTGAAAGTCCCTTCCAACCCAAAATTTTCTATGATTCTATATCATGTCCTAATTTCAACTCTAAGTATACAACATGTAGCTGTATAGTTGACATTTTCCTACAAGACAACTTGCTGGTGTTCTGGACAGTCATAAATTTCAGGACTGGATTATTTACAGAGGTCCCTTCCAACCCTAACAATTCTGTGATTCTGTGATTCCCCCTCTCACTTACTTCATTTTGTTTAGAAAAAGTGAAGCAAACACTATTTTCATAATGCATTCCTTTGTCCTCATACAACACATGGAATAATATCTTAAAAATCAAGTATCTGCACAAGAATTTGCACATGAGCAGAAAACCCTTTTCTAACCTAGTTTGACAAAGGTTACTAATTGCTCTGAACAGACACATATAATAGGACATTCAAATATGTGTACAATATTTCCTGGAATACTATGTGGGAAAAAAAATAAATCTTAATATTTGGTTTCTTGGACCACTCCTCTCTAATACACATCCTACCAGCATGCTAGGGCATTCCAAAAAGTCATCTCAATGGCTCCTTTTAGTCAGTTCCCTAGAATAATGCCCTCTGATACACAGCTCGAAAGTATGCACTGGCCTTCCTAATCTGGGCAACTCAACAGCTGACTATGTACAGTGAAGTCAGTTCACTTCCACAGAACAAACAGTGGTACCTGATCTTATTAGCCTTTTTATTCTCCTGAGAATCTTTATGTAATGTTGCATTAGTAGCCTTTGCTAAATTAGAAAACCAAACGGGAAGATAAATCAATATGAATGTACGTTTGCTGATATTGATTTTTCCCCTCATAGTCAGCGTGGGAATATTGTGGCTCCTATTAATATAAGGAGTGGGAGAGCTTTAAAGAGCTCTGTCTGGATAATTACCCAGTAGTTTTGGGAACTTATTCAAACTTTTTTAGTCTATAATTTTGAATTAGACATTTCATGAAATCAAATCCTTCTCATGAATAATCATGTTAAGATGTTGATGACAATTTCTGGATAGAGATTATCATTAAGATGACTAGGAGAGACATCTGACCTGTTACGCATGAAAAAGGATGAAGAGCTGAGCAATATGAAGGTCAAGGGCAGCCTAGGCTTCAGCAAACATGATACTCTACAGTTCAACATCCTGAAAGTAATGAGCAAGGGAAATATTAAAATCAGGGGTCTGGAATTTAGGATATATTTCAGCTTGTTTAGGAATGTGCTATATGGGATGCCTCAGAATACTGCCCTGCAGGGGATGGAAGCAGCAACAGGGTACCCAGGAGGAATACGTGGACGTGGCCCAAGAACACAGGGATGGAGTCAGGAAAGCCAAAACTCAGAGGGAATTAGAAATAGATGTATGAAAGGCAAGAAGGGCTTCTGTAAGCACATTGGCAAGCAAAGGGAAGGCTAAGAATGTGGACTCACAGTTCACTCTAGCAGGGAAACTAGTGACAAAGGACATGGATAAGGCTCAGGTATGCAATGCCTGTTTTGCCTTACAGTTTTGTTTGGGTTTTTTTCTTCCTAGTAAGGTTTGTCTTTAGGCCATTGAGGTCACTGAGCCCAGTGGCAGTCTGTGGGAGTGGAGCACTTAAGACAGTTGGACATACACAGATCCTTGGAATGACATAAGTGGTATCAGAAGGTATGTAGAGATGCGGGCAATGTCACTGCAATGTCACTCTCCTTTTTTAAAGGTTAGGGCTATCAGGGGAAGTTTTTGATGACTGGAGAGACAAAGATCACATCCATCTCCAAGAAAGAGGGCCCAAGGAAGTCGACTATAGGACAGTCAACTTCAGTTCCTGGGAAGATTATGGAGCAAGTCACCCCAGAATCCATAATCAAGCACAGGAAGGACAAAAAGGAACAGCCAGACTGGACGTAACAACAGCAAATCACGCCAGACCAACATGACAACTTTATATGACTGACTCTGTGGACAAGGGGAGAGTAATGGGTGTCACTTCCCTTGACTTCAGTGAGGTCTTTAACAGTTTCCCATAATATTTTGTAGCCAAATTGTGGAGATGTGGACTGAATAAATAAGGATGAAAATTTCTCCGTACTGGCACGTTCAAAGTGTTGTGACCAGTAGTGTAAACTCCAACTGGTGGCCAACTACTAGTGGCATATGTCCCTCAGGCGCTGAAATTAGGGGCCAAAACTGTGCAATACCTTTATTAATAATCATGATTACCAGAGAGAGTGCACTTTCAGCTAGCTAATGGATGATACCAAACTGGGGGAGAAGTCATATGCTGTAAGGTAGAGCCAGAAGGACTTCAGCAGATTGACAGGAACCACATGGAGTTTAACAATGACAAATACAAAATCCTGCACCTGGAATGGAATAATCCCATGCACCAGCAGAGGCTGAGAAGCAGTTTTGCAGAAAAGGACCAGATGTCCTGGTAGACGATAAACTGAACATGAGCAAGAAGCATGCCCTGGTTGTGAAGAAGGTCAACCACATCCTGGGCCTAATTAGCAAGAATTCTGCCAGCAGGTCATAAGGAAGTAATTCTGAGACCACAGCTGGAATATCCCATCTAGTTTTGGGCTACCTAGTACAAGATATTGACATAGAGGAGGAAGTCCAGAGAATTAGGGGGCTGAAGGATAACATAAAAGGACAGGCTGAGATAACTGGGCTTATTAAGCCTGAAGAAGAAATAAAGTAGACATTGTTGCTGTCTTCAGGTGTTTAAGGTTAGAGTATAGAGAAGTTGATGCCAGCTTCTTGTCAAAGGTACATAGTGAAAGGACAAGAGGCAGCAGACAAGTCATAAAGGAGAAAATTCCAATTAGACATGAGGAAAATAATTTTCATTATTAAGGGTGGTAAAACACTAGAACAGGTTGCCCAGAAACACTGTGTATGCTCCATTCCTGTTGCTAATACTTCAGCTTTAAACCAAAGGTACATTCAGAGTCACTTTTATGGAAAAGCCAAATTTAAGGTCCTTTTTATTCCTGTTACTGTAGCAGTTTAAGTACAGTATTCTCATTCACAGAACAAAGATCATATTCCTCAGTACTATAGGACACCTGAGAATTAATGAAGCTACAAACTTAACAGATTTATAATTCTAGCATAACAAGATGCATTAGCCATGTGAAAGTAAAAACCCATAAGCAAAGCCGTCTTACTCACATTGAATGAAAATGGAGCCATAATTGATGGAGTTAAAGCAAATAACCAAATGCTAGAGGAAATCAGACTTCAGAAAAGCTTTACGTCATTTCATTGCTTGAAATCTTTAGTGACAAGTAAAATGAGCCCTCTCCCGGTTTAGGCCTGTTTTTTGCTTTGGGATTTTGTTTTGTGGTTTGTTTTTTTGGTTTTGTTTTTTTTTCCATATACAAACGCACATACATGTACTACTCAAAGCTCAGACAAAACAGCTTGGTTTATATAATTTCTGCAAACAGCAATATCTAAGATAGAATGTTAAAAATAGTACCCTACAGCTTTTCCTCCCTCTATATCCTAAACCACATTTCAAACAGCAGTCTCTATTGACATACAGTTACCTTTAGGAGAAAATGTAACTGCTATTTATCAGTTGGAATTAATGATACCAAGACATTTAAAAATAGTGGACTATATATCATTTCTCTTGGAACTGTGGCTTTTACATCTTGTGGCAACTGTTGCCAAGTAGTAGAGAAAACAGAGATGCTTTCTAGCAGGCTTTATCCTTTCATAAATGCTTCCTCTATCATTACAACATCTCTCTTGGTGGTCAGCAACTTCTCCTACAACTCTTAAGTCTATGTCCACTCTTCCTCAAGCAGGCAGAGAAAATGTCTATTCTGTACCCCTCAGAAACCACTCGCAGACAGAGACACAGAAAATATATGTGATGCTGTATCTGTTTCCTAATTGCTCAGTGCTGCATGAGGAGAGACTCTCCATACATTCTGTTCTGTAGCAGCAACCACTTCCAACTAGGTCATGTCACAAGCACTGATTAAACTGACCTAAAAAAATGGCCATGGCAGAAAGGCAGTATCCAGTAATGGCAGCACACTGTTTATCCATCCTTGTGCTCAGCATTTCATTCCATCAAAACCTAAAGAACTCCTTTTACCCTACTTTCAGTTAGAAAACCAATCTTGAATTTTTCTGCCCCGAGATCTACATAACTTTGTCCTTTCCTAGCAGGTGTCTCATTCTGGCTGCAAGCCTCCTTTAGTTTTGCCCCCATGTTAATCCTGCCCTCCAGTGCAACATGGCAAGCATTATTCCACCTCAGTTCTGCCTTCTGTACTCCATCCCATTCTTGCTGGTTCTTCTGTCTCTTTGTCTTGCCAATGTGAATCCACATGCATTCTGCTTCCCCAGTCTGTATGCTCCTGTATCGTTTCAACAATAACGCAGTACTGTCTCTAGTTCTCTTCCAATCCTTATCTCTCCTTTATAATCCAATCTACTAAGTTGTCTCATGCATATTCTACACTCCTTCCCACCCCCTTCTTTTTGATTCAGAGATGAAACCGAACATGCTGGCTTTTGCAGCAGAAATGGAAAAAATATCACATTGATTAGAATAATGACTAAAGGAATTGTTTAAGATGTTGAACTCCATCTCACAGAGTGCATCCTCAGCAAGTTTGTGAATGACACAAACTAGGAGGTGAGGTTGATACAACAGAATCATGCTGCCATCCAGAGCAACCTCAAGAAGCTGGAGAAATGGGCCAACAGGAATCTCAAGAAGTTCATCAAGGGAAGTGCAAAGTCCTGCACGTAGGAAGGAACAACCCCATACACCAATATATGCTGGGGGCACACAGCTGGAAAGCAGCTTGGCAGAAAAGCAACTGGGGGTCCTAGCAGACAAATATGAGTCAGCCGTGTGCCTTCACTGCAAAGGCAGTGAATGGTATCCTGGGCTGCATTAGGGAAAGTATTGCTAAGAAGTCAAGAGAGGTGATCCTCCTCCTCTGCTCAGCCCTGATGAGGCCACATCTAGAGTATTGGGTCCAGTTCTGGACAACTCAGTACAAGAGAGATATGGACATACTGGAAGAAATCCAGCCACAAAGATAATTAAGGGTCTGGGCACAGGCTGTCAAAGGAGATTGCTGTATCTCCCTTGTTGGAGTATTGGAAGTCCTGGGAAACCTTCTCTAGGTGGCCCTGCTTCAGGGAGTTGGACAACGTGACCTCCAGAGGTCCCTTCCAACCTCAACCATTCCCTGATTCTGAGAGTACCATGAAATATGTTTTATTACCTCATCTGTTAATAACTGAAATCCTCAGAGGCCATGTAAAACTATTTAAAAAAGATCTTTCCTTGAAGTTGAGTAGTAAGTCAAGAGTAAATAACAGATTACCTAACAAAAAAGTCCTAAACATGTTTTAGTTTTACATGGTCTTATAAGTTTTACTAGTGCTTAAATGACACAGCAATAAACAGATTTGGGTAAAACAGCAGGAAAAATAAGAGGAAGAAAGAGACCTTGGCCCACTGCTGTCTAAGGAAGTTTTTCTTTAAAAATCCATGTAGCTCATGTTTCTGTCACACAAGGTAATATGCCTGTAAATTTAATCTGACAGAAGACATAGCACAGCACCACCAGAAAGTGACAAAATCAGATTGTAGGAGAGGAACTGCCAAATGCCTTCAAAGCTCGCAGAATTCACTGGGGGAAACAAATTCACACAAGTGTAATAAACCCAGACTCAGATACTCACTGGAGGTTTGTGGTGCTAATACCTTTAGATTCCACTTCAAAATCTCATTCAAAGTGCTTAAATCTTCTATCAGTTGCCTGCTGGAAGGTGCCTTTGTCCCAGTGCATCCTTCTTAAAAACCAAGGATATTTCCAAGGGCAACACTTCAAATATTATCAAGTTTTACCTTCTGATACATTTAGACAGAACTGAGCTCCTTTTTCTACCCATGCCTTTCTTCCCATGCCCACAAACTCTAGATCAACACAAATAATAAACAAAATGAAGTATTCTTAAGTTTCAGGAAAAAGTATTTAATTGCATTTAAAGAATAGAGGTAACTCTGAATCCTATTGCATCATGCTGCATAATGAAAGAAGAACTCAGATTTCTGTTTGAAAGGAAGTTTACTTTAAAACAAATATCTCATTGATACTTCCTAGCCAAATAAAGCCAGTAACAAATAAAAACATTTACCCAAAGCATTATACCAGATTGTGAAGATCATGCTATTTTAAGTTAGATGGTCTCACATTAAAAGACACATACAATAGCTTTTCAGCCTAACTTTAACTACAGAGAAACTTCTTCACAAGCTCCTACCACCTTCAGGAGCAGATATGAAATAGCCGTTAGCATTATGAGAATTTTTCCTATGGTAATTTTCATGAACAGCTATCAAATATACAAAAAGATTGGGGGAATATTTGAAGCACAAACCCCATTTTACTTACTTGGTTATTTTAATGATCCTTCCTTCTATCGTTATTTATCTGTTTTAACTCTCTACAATTCAGTATTTTTACAACACTCTAACTTCATTCACTTATGCTATGTCTAAAGCTATCAAATGCTGTACCAGTCCTTAATAAACAACAACATTCTTCATAAAACCTCCCCCCACCAACAAAAACCAAATAACACCCCCCAACAAAACCCAAGAAGATACTTCCGTCAGTTGAGAAGGCAATAATGCATATTCTCTCTATGAAGTAACACTTTCACAGCTACAGGCGTAACAGTTATCTGGAGTCTCTCCTGACTTCATCAATTAACTCCAAAAAACCAAGCTGATTTGAACATACAGAACTCACTTGACTAAAAAGATTCTCTAGCACCACCAGCTCAAATCCCTGTACAACCCAGCCCCTGACCAGACCCAGCCCAAGTGCTCCTCCAGTCTTGCTAACTAGCTTCTTTGTAGCAACGGTGGCACATCTTTGTGATGACTGTTTCCTTAACATGGCAAGAGCTCCTGTGCCAGGTGAGGTGTATAAATGAGGTCGTGAGTCAGTATAATTATCTAATGGAACTCTTCATATTATGCATTAATTAAATGAGGCCATCTTCTCTGTAACTAGTTGGGAAATAGCTCTTTTAGAGCTACAGGTGTTTGATTCTGCCCAATTAAATGATGATTACCAGAAAGATGTGGTTGGAAAGGTATTATCCTCAGTAAGCTATAATCACTATTACATCTTATTAACCTATGGAAAATAACAGGAATGCTCTATCTTATTAGTATTTTGGTGGTTTGCCTAGCTGATCAACTGTGCAAAGAATGATGTTGATGGATCAGAACAGTTTAGGGCAGCTTTTCAGAAAAGCAATAAGGTAACGGCTATCAACAATGTTTTATTGATTATAAGCACATACAGCTGTGGTAAAAAAAAAAATAATTACTGAGGAACTCAAATACTAGCTCAAAATGGTCACCTTCTCATAATAAAATCCAGTGTTTGGTTTGGGTTTTTTTACTGTAATTAAAGTAGTATGGGGGTGAAAGAAAAGGAACTTGTAAAGTTAAACCTTATGAGAAATATTACTGAAGAAAACCAGTGATTTCTGCTACATTAAATAAACAAGGAAGGTGAAAAGAAGCCAGTAAGTTTTGACAGTATTTTTTCTTTGTTAGAGAAGGAAAATGAACTATGTTTAGAGCATTATTAGTATTAGGGAGAGACTGAAGGATGTAATCTAGAATCTTATTAAGAGATCTGACAGATTTGTACTCACAATTGTATAGTTATAGAAGTCAGGCAAAGTTTGCAGATAAAGGTAACACCTTTTATTTTATCAACTAGTATAACCGGTAAAAATATTCCATGTGCAAAAATCTTTTTTAGGTTTATAATCTTCTCATTTCTGCACTACTGAAAGATAAAACACTGAAATCATATCGTCACTTAAAACATTGAAAATCTAACACTGGTAAAAACCAGAATTTTTACTGACTGAACATGCACAAGAAAGATTATTTTTTCCCTCTGTATAACACTATAATTCAATGCAATTATATTGGTACAGCTTCTTTCTTTCTCCTCCTGAAATAGTTTTTTCCTGGTATTAATTTTCTTTTTCAGCTCAGGTTATGCCCTCTGAAAAGTGATTAAAGCTCAATCAAAAAGAATTCTTCACCCCAGAAGGATATCTACATAGGAAGTTAGAAAGAAAAAACAGTAGTTCAATTAAAGATAGTAGGGAACTTTCCTTTAGTTTTCCTTCAACCAGGCCACTGGCAGAAGCTGGGCCTGTAAAGAAGATAGAGCTCAGTATCTTGCAAATAAATGTCCAGAAAGTGGAAGAAGTGTAGAGTTACTTACTGCCAGAATCACTTAGCAAAATTAAGTCAAAGAAAGAAGAAACTTTTCATGAAAACCCAGGCTCTTACATGCACTTAAAAGCCCCCAATCTTCAACTGAAAACCATAGTAAATTATTGTGAATTACTTCAGATACAGTACGTATAATATCAGAATTTCAAAACCAACAACAGTGAAGAATACTGTCCCATTCTTGTGCAGACTAACATTTGCAGAAAATCTCAAAACAGTCTCATAAGCTTCACCAGGGAGCAACATTACAGACACACATGGGCATGCTAATAACTTAATGTGCTGGGGATTATTTGGGGACAAAGGGGAGAGTTGTTTTGAATTGGAATGAAAGTAACCAGATTTAATTTTAGAGCAAAGAAATATTCTTTTAGTAACTGCACCAGATAAAACTATATAATCTGACTCTGTGCTCATTAAGGAACCTTTAGCAAGTAATAAATTACTAACAGAAAGATTAAAATTGCTTTAACCATTAGGAGTTAAGAAGTGGTCCAGCAGCACAACCAACTTCAACTTCTGAGCATAAGGAAAGCACTCTAACGCTATCTATTGAGAGCCTGTAATCAATGTGGGCTGTAAAAACCATATTTATCAGTGTATGGGAAGGGATGAAGATGGCCCGCAGCACAAGGGGCACTGGTTCCCAAGTTGTGAGAGCTACCATGCTGCAGAGTTGCAAACACATCCCCAGAAATACGGGAATCAAGCCTTGTGGGATCATCCTGGCTCCATAAGAATAACCTACTGTTCCCCTGGAAGCTGTCATGCTGGAAATCACCACATGAAGATATTCAAGTGGCCCTGGGTGAAGTGAGGGGAACTTATTAATTCTGCCTCAGCACCTTTTCCACTAGCAGGGGCAGCAGCAGTGCCATCAGAGTCATAAGAAAATTATGGTAGCACTGGGGAAGGAATAAAAAGGAAAAGACAACTACCATGCAGTAACAACTCCAAAGGGGCTGGAGATGAGGAAGAGAAGCAAATGAGGTGCTCCACTCTAC
>NW_009931294.1:0-3188 GCF_000696875.1 Nestor notabilis | reverse complement strand
CCTGCTGTTTATTAAAAAAAAAAATAAAATTGCTCCTCAGAGAAGGAACTGAATGTGAACAGGTAGGAAAGCAGTCAGTGATCTCAGTACGAACACTTGGTTCTCAATTCATTCATTTCCTTAGTTTGGTTCACACTGTGGCCACATATGCACCCATGCCAGTACAGTCCCAAGGCACCAGAATGGTGGGACGGAGTGGCTGGGACCTGGGACATGGGTTGTGTATGCTCAGCAGTGCAACCACATATATTCGTATAAAATTGTATCGTTAGTGTTGGTAATTTGCTGTTGGAGGCACAATTTTTGTTGGAACAATTCTCGTGAAAAAGTTTGGCCTAACCATCTCAAAGTTTGTTATTAATGGAGACCTTAAGAATGTCAAGCTGTGTGGACTTTGCCTTAAATTGGTCTGGATATTACCTACACAAAATGTCTATCATACCACATCAAAAAGCATAGGTGTGGGTTTTTTAACAGCATAGTATCCAGGTGGGTGGAAGACAAAAATGTGACATTCAAATCATATACTTTATGGAATTATGACATTTTGAAAGCTAGAAAATTACTTTGTTTCATAAACAAATTACAGCAAAATCACTCTAACTTGATTTAATAGTTATTATGGACTACCGGATTACTGACTGTAAGCAAGTAACTGCAGTTTAAAGAATTGACCTTTTTAAGCTGTGACATTTTTGCCAAAATGTCCTTAACTTCTTAGGGGCAGTGAGAATTCACAGTGCTTCTCTTAACAAGATCTTGCTTCACTGGAAAAAATTTAGTCTACTAAGTGATCACATAAAGCAGGGCAGAACTAATGGCTTTATTAAGTACCTTTACTTCAGGCTAAATGGAAGGAGCAATTACATCCCACTTATACAGCAAAACAGCTGCGACCAGCAGAAGCTACCTCACCATGTGACAAAAAATATGAAAAGTCCTGATCAGAAGCTTGACAGGTTCACTGACCCAAAACACAGGACTATGGACTGTCCAGCTATGTTAGAAAGGGTCACAGTAACCCAGGAGGAAGGTAGTGCTAAAGAAGCATCCTCAAACAGGGTGATGAAAACAGACAGGCAAAATTTTTGGCAAGCCTACTTCAAAATCTTTAGCCTCACCAGTTGGGTTTTCTTCCATGGAGCTCAAGGGAACAGGACATTGTCTAATCTTCCTATGTCAAGGGAAAGGCACAGGAGACACACTTGAGCCCATCAGTCTGTCTCTAACATAAAAAATGTGCAAGGCTTCAAGTATTGCTTACTACTTGGCCTGACAAAAGGGGCAAGAACAGAAACAAGGTAAGTTGTAAAAGCTAAAAAACACCTTATTTCTGCTTCAAACTTTTTTCCCTCCCAGTTGTAGCAGGGCTGCAGTACATCCAAATGTATTCTGCTTTCTCCTACCCAGTAACAGCTATGAGTAACTACTTTTAGTTAAATGAATACCCTTTGAAATACAGTTTCTATAACATATTCTTACGATGGGACTTTGGAATAACTCCTCCCCACCACCACCAAAAATAATAAAAAAAGCAGGGCACCTTTTTGGTAAGTATTACTGTTGGAGGGAGCAAAGGCATCTGGAAGGGAAACTTCCAAGAGTTTGACTCTTCTACACCTTGGTGACAAGTTGGGACTTTCTGTAAGCAGAATTGTCAAAGAACTGGAGTTGAGATGGTAATGAGAAACTCCAGCACACGAGGAGGAATGTGGCTAGGGGTGTCTGGAAACTGAGAATTGAGGACTATCCAATGAGCAGAAAGACATGATCGTGTATCTGTTCACTATTTGAGCAACATGACTTATCTTTCCTACCTACTATTTTTTTTTTTTTTTTCTTCCCTTTTTTTTTTTTTTTTTTTTTTTTTTTTTTTTTTTTTTTTTTTTGCCGTTCTACTCTGGTCATTCTCAGGCCAAGGACAGCAGTTTTTCTTGTCCACCATGAGCCCATATATCTTCCTTACTGTTACAGGATCTTGTAAATCAGCCAGCACTTTGCAATGGAACCACTTAGAGCCATTTTCCTACCACGAGTATACCAAAAACACTTAAAAACACCTAAACTCTAAAGCTGTGTTTCATTACAGCCCCAACTGAACCAAGGTGGCTTTAGATAAAGAGGAACACAGAGTGAGACAGATTATAATAGAAGAGCATGTATAGAGGTTTCCTCTCCTACGTGCAGAGTAAGCTGTGGGTCCTCATTCTTAGTAATGCAATTTTTAGTGGCCTTCTAGGAGACAACAAAACATACATATTCTCTTGTGAGGCCCAAAGAACAGTCTCACTTCCTGTCCTTCCTCAGAGTGTGCCCATTCCTAACTCCACTCAAGAGAACCACTGTCCCTACATTTACTACTAAGAATTTCCACTTGCTGCCTCTCAGTTCTCTCCTATCCCTACTTCACTTTTGCACCTGGGCTTGCCCATTTGCTCCCAGAGCAGATGCTGTTCAGTCTATCCCATGGGCCCCACCTGGCCTAGAGTGAAAAGGAGGGAAGAAAATGGCAGTCTTCATCCCCCCACATCCAGCTACTGCCCTTTCAAAAATGTTGTGTCAAGGATATTGCAAACAAACAAGATAGCATCCACTACCTTTGCCTTTAGTTCTTCCAGGGTGTTCCATTCTCTGGAAGGAAATGCATCACTCTACTGCTTCCATACACAGAAGGTAGTAACTCCTTTCTGAATCGCTATGCGGGTCTGAGGTGACGAAGTAACAAAAATTTGCTCTCACAGGGGGTTCAGGCTGGATGGTTAAGCAAATCTTTTAAATGTAAGTACATATTGAGTTTATCTGCATGCCACATAAAGCTCATGTATTTGCTGTAATTTGTTGACATCAATAGATTAATAATGTGTCTGACAGGAAAATATGGTAAATAAATTCATGGTCTTGTCCATCTGTTCCTCTGCTGTTTGTGTATCTCCATATCATAGTATGCTTGTTTATATTTCAGCTGCTTGTCACATGTATTCACATATATATATACACGCACAAACACGAGGGTTGTATGACGGCTTAGTTTGCACTCACATTCCTTTTCCCTCAAGTTCCACGCGGATGTCTGTGAGTGTACGCTAGCAAATACAGACTGGATAGCCATCGAAGTGAGATAACTTGTGGCATACACCACACCTTCCACCGTTAGGTTAATGGGCACACGGTGGGTGCAAGAGCCTCTC
>NW_009931293.1:73596-77747 GCF_000696875.1 Nestor notabilis | reverse complement strand
GACTGCTGTAGCTGAACCCAGGACATGGACAAATTAAATATCAGAGCAGAAGTCTGCAGAATCTCTATGGTTTAACAACAAATCATGTATTTTTTTTTAGGAATCTGATTATGTGGTGTAAATGAGGCATTTTGTGTGTAGGTTTCTTCAGGTTCCTTAGATATTTAGTTATTTATTGTTTTATGGAATTTTTTAAATAAATCCACTCAAATGAGGCAAAGGTAACTAAACATAAATCAAGATAGCAGACAACCACGTACGGGGGTCACGGATAGCACACACTACCCCAGCAGGCCAGCTCCCATCTTAGTCTACATGTTGTTTATATGCTCTGTGCCATTTTCTGCCAAAGAAAAGATTCCTATCATCCTGGTGGCTTTCTTTGATGTCCAGTAGGGCAGATGCCTTGTACATATGGAGGAAACTGGAAAAGTCTATGTTCTGCCATATCCAAAGGTCATGGTTCCTGGAGGGAAACTTATTCAAAGTCAAATCTTTCAGGATTTTAGTGTCTGAGAAAAAGTGAAAAACAGACTTTCCCACAGAAAAACCTTGGTCTTAATAACGACCTTTGAAACATTCATGGAGGAATATTTCACTTTTGAGCTTAAAGAGGGCACGAATACTGTGGTCTTCTATAGGTTAAAGGAATCACAGTCCACTGCACTTGCTGGTGTAGGGACTGTCAGTTTTACGTTGGTCTGTGCATGCAGCTGAACTGGCAGAGGGGCTGCTGCTGAAGATGGAGGGATGATGTGCTGTCAGGGACATGTTTTCAAGGTGCAGAGCAGTGGTGCTGGAGGGGATCACAGGTGTCTCGTCACTGGCTGCGGGTCTGGAAGGGGGAACACTGAAAATCCCAGCTGGACCATGGTAGATCCTCCTGCCCGGGCTCTGCCCGCAGTACCAAAAAATCCCTGTTGATCCCTGGCTGTAGCGATGGAGTTGAGAAACGGAGGCATGCAAAATGTTAAAATAGTGAAATGCAGCAGGTTTATGGGAGAGCAGCTGCTTCCCTGCAAGGAGAGGGCAAAGTCTGCTGGAGCAGGGACAGGAGCCCTCCAGATCTGCCTGCTCCTGCCTGCTTTCTGAAAGCACTTGTCCTTCACGGCATTGATTCCTTCTGTTTCATACTCTTGGGTCTCCTTAAAACAAGTATGTATGTATTTCCTTCAAGGGAAGGTTTGGGTTTGTGTATTTGTTGTTTCTCGGTGCGAACAATTCAAAGTTGAATTGAAAAAGTACAGGCAGAGGGAGGGGAAGGAAGACACCTGTGCTAGCAGAGGTAGCATTTCACCCTACAGGCACAGACACACACCTAGGATAGCAAGTCAGGCCTGCTACTGGTTGCAGCAAGGGTAGACAAGGTGTGAATGGGTTCAAAGACTGTGCTTCCCCTATGGTAAATAGAGTTCACAGCACAGAAGGACTTCACAAGTAGTTCCAAGGTCCATGGACGTTTGAGCTCCTGGCTTGCCTTGCACTAGGTTCAGACTCCTCCCATTGCTCCTCTGGCATGGCAACATGGACTTTGCTTCAGTTATGACTGGGTTAGAAGGGAATCAGTCCAAAGCTTTTTTTGCCCCTGCACCAACTTGTGATCCATTACTTACTGCTTTCCTGTTCTTGGCAGACTTCCCTAGGCTATGGCTCTTACTGCATCGTCTCAGAGCTGGACCCTGTATCTTATGACTGTCTACTTCCTGTTCTGCTTGTGCCTTTTTTCCTGGAAATTTATAATCATATGCACTGGGATAACTGCAGTTGTTCGTGGGAAAGGTGTACGTTGCTGTGTGCATTCATGTGCAGTGAGTGCTGTGTGCCAATTAAACATACCAATGTATTAAGAAAAATGTCTTTCAAAATAAAATTCAGTAGCAAATTCCCTGTTACTTCCTACTTATTAAAAATAATCTAACAGTCAGTTAAAAGCTTTGCCAAACAACAACATAATAATCTTTGTAAAACTGCATCATGGTGTTCAAGCTGTATTTTGCCAGAGACCGTTACTTGGCTGTGTGTTCATGGCCAAAAAAGAAGTCATGAACCCTGTGAAACTTTCTTTGCACACTAAAGAGCGTGGTTTGTTCCTTATGTTGCAAGAGAAGGAATTTTTATGTTCTTCTCTAAATTAGTTTCCAGCCTTAAACTGGAAAATCTGTTTTTTCTCCTGAAGGGACATGCCATTTGGAAGGCACACAGCTTTAGGCAGGGAAGAGTTTGTTGTAAAAATAGGAGAGGAGAGACAAGCTAACCAGGCGAATTTACTCTGAGTGAAGTCACTAGGGAGGCTGGGTTGCTTATAACTCCAGGCAGACAGGGTGCAGCACTACCTCTACCTGTGCCGGAAAGCTGCTTTGCTTTGCTGCCAGATGGGAAGTTGTGACCCGGTTACAGGAGTTTGTAGGTAATCATTTTTCAAAGAATAAAAGAATGAGTCAATGCAAGTAACTGGAGGATGCTGAGGTGGATTAAAGAGCTAAGGGAAGGAGTTCCCATCTGTGTAGTTGGAGCCTGAGTGGGCCCGTCACTGGGATTTCCATCTGCCCAGAAGAAGTGGGGAGAAGAAGGTGCCAAAACTCTAGTGGAGTGGGGTTCAGGGCTGCTGAGCTGCGGGGCTGAATGTGGCCCACAGAGACATTATGGCAGATGCCATGCCCCAGGGAGATGGATGCTGCTCCTGGGCCTCCTAGAGGCTTCAGCCTTGAAGCATCCTCAGCCAGAAAAGATGAGAACAGAAAGTTCTTCTCTTTTTTCACCATGGTCTAAGTGTTGCAGTGTCGTGGGGATCCCCCTTTACCTTGCTTGGCAAGTTTCTACTGATTAGTAATACTGATGTCTTTGTTCCATGGTAAAATGAGATGTAGCTAGTTTTGTGAATGAGCAAATGTATGCCTTTGATCTGGTAATACTGTTTGATAAGATTCACACGATCATATCAATGTACTGACATAAAAAGGATAGCATCGATGGTATTCTTGCCAGATAGATTGTATCTTGTCTACTTAACGATCCAGATAATGAACCATGCAAATAACTATCAGAAAAGAATGCAAGAACCCTAAAAGTGAACAGAGAGGTTCTGTAACTACATCTTTTGATGACCTTAAATGGCCACATCCCTGATTAGACTTTTAGGACAAAAAGTTGCAAATGTTTTCACACTGGGAGTCCTTGAAAGTCAGTTTCTCTCCTGCTTCACTGCCAAAACCCAGCCCAACTTCTCGTTCAAAAGCTGATAAAAATTGTGAATGCCTGAAATGGGAAGGAGAGCTGCAATACATCATGCAGCTGGTATGTTCACAGCGGGACACTGTAACAAAGAGGTAACAAGCAGATTACTATGTATGATCTCAGTTGAAAGTAATTACAACAGTTTTCAAAACTGGGTGCTGATGGATGAACTTCTGGATCTGCAGGTAGGCAGTTTGAATGAACTACTAAGAAGAAATAAGACTTTCATGTGGCCTAACGCCAGGGTGGATTATGTGATTTTGAAGAGGGACTTCAACAGTAATGATTTCTTTTTTATTAACCTAGAAATACTTTAAGGTTTATAGAGGTGCTGAATTATGTCATTTTTAATGAGCATGCTGACTGTACCAAAGCCTGCATTTCTTTTCTAGCTTTGAAATGTCATTTTGGGTGCCTTTACAGGAATTCAGAAGCTGACTTTCAGTTGGGCTTTGCAGAACTTGAAAATAGGAAAAAAATGAAGCTTCTTGTGCTGAAGACTGATGCTAAATTCTTTGATTTCTGTGAAATCTTCCATTAAGATAAATTTTGTCTTGAGTCATTGCAGCATTAAGGTGAGTTAGCTGAGCTGAGTAAATGTAAAGCAAGGCAGCCTCTTCTGTGACAGCAGGTAGAAAGGGAACTTGAGGTCTCTGAGTTTTGCTTTGCTTTTTCAGAGATCTGAGACTCTCACTGTTTGTGTAGTGCCATGTGCGAGGAGCAGCAAAGTTGAGAATCACACTGCCTGGTAAGAAAATAAGCAGTGAATGTGCAGCCTTTTTGAATATCAGCTGTAGGAATATCACCTGAGGTTCTTAAAATGGGGGGCACCCAGAACCGGAGGTAATTTCTGAAGTTCTGTTGCAATGTTTGACTCAGTCCTGTTCCCCCTTCAGTACATTTGGGAACTCTATACG